>NC_090332.1:50007911-50307911 GCF_035084215.1 Heptranchias perlo | reverse complement strand
ATTAGAGCTAATAACTATTGTCCATAGTAAATAGTTCAGAAGGATCCTTGATGTTCTGTCCAGAGGCTGGCTATGAAGATTACAATGATTAAATGCATTACCTTTTTTCTGACCTCTGTCGCAGACCTTCTAAATTGGACTTGGGATACACTCTCATGACTGGACTTTCCATCATGAAGTGACAATTCTGTTTTTTTATTAGAAATTGGAGTGAATAAATAGAGAGTGGCCACAAGAAATGACTTAATAACCTACCCTCGGAGCAGAAAATACAAAAGATCACTTCTCATTGACCTATCCATAACTTGACAGAGAAGTCTACTATTTTTTTTCTAGTTTTCCTTTGATGCCTGAAGTCATCAGAAAGACGATAGACTGGTGAGCTGGAACGATCCTAACTATTTCACGTTGCTCCCAGATCATGATCACACTTTTAACAAAATATTTCCGTGTACGTCTCTGCATTTTTGAAACCAATTGTTTTCTTGTATATTGTAGTACATCTCAAAAGTAAGAAAACCTTGCTTGTCCTTATGACCCTTCTCTATTATGACAGTGCCCATGCTTCATATATCTCTCTCTCCATTGTGGCACTATCCAATTTCTCCTATCCCGTTTCACCGTGAATCTACCCATTCTTTCTTCCTCTGCTCTGTCTCATCCCATGTTATGTGGCCACGTGTAGCTTCTCTTTTCCTTCTTGCCATGGTGACACTGTCAAGCCTCTCATTTATGAGGAGCTTATGTTTATGTATCAAGGGTCAGAAAAGGCCATCAGGCCCACATATGCTCATTCTTGGCTGATTTTATCCCCCATACGCTAACCTTTCCTTCCTCCCAACTCCTGGGAAAAGCAAAAAACTAGAGACCTGTATCCAATTCAGGAGTCCTTTATCAAAAATTCCTCTCTAAGCCCTCTTGGATTATTAGGCAAGCCCCAGCAGGCCCCAAATCCAATTATTATTTAGAATGTCTAATCTAACCTTCTATTTGCTGTGATCATCTCTGTTTACAGAAGTCCATCTACCACCTTCTTGATGGACTATAAGGAATCCGTCTTCACTACCTTGTCTGGAATCCTATTCCACAGGTCGATGACCCTCTGGGAAATACAAAATCTTTCAACATGCAACCTGCTTCCTTGGTTTATAGAGATTGCCTCTCATTCTATCTGTCCCCATAACCTCAAACACTCTATCGATTTTCATGCGGTCCATCTTAAATGCCTGGATAAGAATTCTGTCTCTCTAGTGAGTGTAAACACAAGGCATCAAGCCTACCATTGTATCATAGTATGGTACAGCACAGAAGGAGGCCATTTGGTCCATTGTGCCTGTGCCAGCTCTTTGAAAGAGCTATCCAATTAGTCCCACACCCCTGCTCTTTCCCCATAGCCCTGTAAATTCTTTCTCTTCAAGTATTTATCCAATTCCCTTTTGAAAGTTATGATTGAATCTGTTTCCACCACCCTTTCAGGCAGTGCATTCCAGATCATTACAACTCACTGTGTTAAAAAATGTTTCCAGATGTCGTCCCTAGTTTCTTTGCCGATTACTTTAATCCCTGTCCTCTGGTTACCGACCCTTCTGCCACCGGAAACAGTTTTTCCTTATTTACTCTATCAAAACTGTTCATGATTTTGAACACCTCTATCAAATCACCTCTTAACCTTCTCTGTTCTAAGGAGAACAACCCCAGCTTCTCCAGTCTCCACATAACTGAAGTCCTTCATCCCTGGTACCATTCTAGTAAATCTCTTCTGCACCCTCTCTAAGGCCTTGGCATCGTTCCTGAAGTGCGGCGCCCTTAATTGAACACAATACTCTGGCTGAGGCTTAATCAGTGTTTTATAAAGGTTTAGCATAACTTCCTTGTTTTTGTACTCTATGGGGTTTATATTGGATAGCCCCTGAAACCAGGCGCATTCATAACTTGTAACATTCATGCTGCTTGATGATTTACCTGATTGCTGTGTCCAGCCAGCCCTACCTGCTCACCAGCAGGGAACCCAGGTAGTGCAAGTGGCTAGCACCACTAGTACAGTGTGGCTGCAGGAAGTGGTGGAAGTCAATTGGGTAGTGAATCTGTGCTGCAATATAGTGCAGCATGGTAATGATGGGACCTTTGGAATTTTTAATGAGCAACAACTGGGCTGCTCAACGTTTGTGGGACTCTGATATTTGCAAAATATAAGGTACGGGTCCACACAGAGTCTGAACGGAGATCAGACATCGCACACATAAAACACAGGTGCAGGTCCCATCACACATCCTCCAATCTGCACGCCAGATCCCACTAATCTGCCGATCTGAGTTTGTACCGTGCCTGCGAGAGTGCGTGCACCAAGGTTCTCTGCTGATGCACTAGAGGACTTGATGCAAGAGGTGGACAGAAGGTGGGGCACCCTATATCCACGGGGGGACAAGAGGCCCTCCAGACATATGCTCCTGAGGCAGTAGGCGATGAAGTCAATGCCAGATGCATAGTGCCACGAACATGGATGCAGTGCAGGAAGAAGTTCAATGATTTGACACAAGTGGTCAAGGTGAGTGAGGTCAACTGTCAAGTGGCATCTCCTACCAACTGCACCACTAGTCGCATCCACTGCTCCACGCACTACACCACCATCACCTACATACCAACAAAATTCTTTCAATCAGTACTCAACTCCTCCAATCAAATGCTTCCTCTCACCCACACACATTACCACTGTTGCAAGCCGCATACCCACAGGTCACACACACTAGCAGCTATTCAACCATGACAGCCACATCACCCAAACAGCTTGCAGGACGCTCACTGACACAAGACCTGCTTTCTTGCAGGAGAAGGTGGTGCATAACAGGAGGCAGCAAGTGGCAGTGGCTCCATGGAACGTAAATCTGCTGTCCTCTCTCAGGATGACAGTATTCCTGTCCCACCCCTACCACTCTGCCAGTGCCCTTGCTGTTGCCTGTCAGCTGGCCAGCCCACTCCCTGTAGAGTACTGAAACTTTATTATAGAAATATAGGAAGTAAGGAACAGGAGTAGGCCATTTAGCCCCTTGAGGCTGTTCCGCCATTCAGTGAGATCATGGTTGATCTGTGACCTAAATCCATAGACCCGCCATAGCCCCATATCCCTTAATACCTTTGGTTAACAAAGATCTATCAATCTCAGATTTAAAATTAACAATTGAGCTAGCATCGACAGCCTTTTGCGGGACAGTGTTCCAAACTTCTACGTCCCTTTCCATGGGGAGGCATTTCCTAACTTCACTCCTGCAAGTCTTGTCCCTAATTTTTAGGCAATGTCCCCTAGTCCTAGTATCCAAGTACAGAAGACCTCCAAAAACAGGTACAAATGCATCAGCAGCCAGAAGCAATAATCCAGCAACTAACCTGTAACTCCTGCATGATCCCTATAAATAGCACTGGTGGGGAGGGGTACTCCATGGTGTTTAAGACCTGTTCAGCAGGAGCGTTGAGTTCCAAAATCCCATCTGTCCCTTTAAATCAGTGCTGTACACTGATCTACAGCATATTCTCCCTACTTTACATGTTGCTGGCGTTCGTTATCTGCGTATGTGCAAATGCCTTTACCAATATGGCATCCGGCACACATCACGCTAGAAGTGCGCGCGTGCACATTCCGGACGGCACTTTGGGTCCTTAGGAGTCCGCGTAGCGCCTACACAACGGGCGCTACGCGGCTTAATTTAGAGCCCAATGCCTCTATTAATAAAGATGATGTGGAGATGCCGGTGATGGACTGGGGTGTACAAATGTAAGGAATCTTACAACACCAGGTTATAGTCCAACAGTTTTATTTGAAAATCACAAGCTTTCGGAGGCTTTCTCCTTCGTCAGGTGAGTGTCGGATTCCTTGAAAATTACCGCATATATAGTCAGAGAACAATGCCTGGTGATTACAGGTAATCTTTCCAACTGCCTGTTATCAAGGCAATCAAATGAATTGAAAAGTGTTCAGACAGAGAAACATTAGATACCAGACTACTGAATATACAAACGGCCAGAACCAAAGACAGAGAGGGAGAGAGAGAGAGAAACATCCGAAAGGAAGAGAAAGAGAGAGAGTGACCAGTTGTATTAAAAACAGATAACTTTTTTTTCCGCTGTTGGGGTTACATGTAGCACGACATGAACCCAAGATCCCGGTTGAGGCCGTCTCTTGGCTATCAATTTCTGCTCGACAATTTTACGTTGTCGTGTGTCTCGAAGGCCGCCTTGGAGAACGCTTACCCGAAGATCGGTGGCTGAATGTCCTTTGACTGCTGAAGTGTTCCCCGACTGGGAGGGAATCCTCCTGTCTGGCGATTGCTGCGCGGTGTCCGTTCATCCGTTGTCGCAGTGTCTGCATGGTCTCGCCAATGTACCATGCTCCGGGACATCCTTTCCTGCAACGTATGAGGTAGTCAACGTTGGCGGAGTCACAGGAGTATGAACCATGTACCTGGTGGGTGGTGTCCTCTCGTGTGATGGTGGTGTCCGTGTCGATGATCTGGCATGTCTTGCAGAGGTTGCCGTGGCAGGGTTGTGTGGTGTCGTGGACGCTGTTCTCCTGAAAGCTGGGTAATTTGCTGCAAACGATGGTCTGTTTGAGGTTGGGTGGCTGTTTGAAGGTGAGTAGTGGAGGCGTGGGGATGGCCTTAGCGAGGTGTTCGTCGTCATCGATGACATGTTGAAGGCTGCGGAGAACATGGCGTAGTTTCTCCGCTCCGGGGAAGTACTGGACGACGAAGGGTGCTCTGTTGGTTGCGTCCCGTGTTTGTCTTCTGAGGAGGTCTATGCGATTTTTCGCTGTGGCCCGTCGGAACTGTCGATCGACGAGTCGAGTGTCATATCCCGTTCTTACGAGGGCGTCTTTCAGCGTCTGTAGATGTCCATCGCGATCCTGTCCATAGGGGATGGCCTCTTTGACGTGGTTAGGGTGGAAGCTGGAAAAGTGGAGCATCGTGAGGTTGTCCGTGGGCTTGCGGTAGAGTGAGGTGCTGAGGTGCTCGTCTTTGATGGAGATCCGTGTGTCCAAGAAAGAAACCGATTCTGAGGAGTAGTCCACGGTGAGTTTGATGGTGGGATGGAACTTGTTGATGTTATCGTGTAGTCTCTTCAGTGATTCTTTGCCGTGGGTCCATAGGAAGAAAATGTCGTCGATGTATCTGGTGTATAGCGTTGGTTGGAGGTCCTCTGCAGTGAAGAAGTCGTGCTCGAACTTGTGCATGAAAATGTTGGCGTATTGGGGTGCGAATTTGGTCCCCATGGCTGTTCCGTGTGTTTGGGTAAAGAACTGGTTGTCGAAGGTGAAGACATTTTGATCCAGGATGAAGCGGATGAGTTGTAGGATGGCGTCTGGAGATTGGCTGTTGTTGGTGTTGAGTACTGAGGCTGTTGCAGCGATGCTGTCATCGTGGGGGATACTGGTGTCGATCGACAGTTCCGACGGGCCACAGCGAACAATCGCATAGATCTCCTCAGAAGACAAACACGGGACGCAACCAACAGAGCACCCTTCGTCGTCCAGTACTTCCCCGGAGCGGAGAAACTACGCCATGTTCTCCGCAGCCTTCAACATGTCATCGATGACGACGAACACCTCGCTAAGGCCATCCCCACGCCTCCACTACTCGCCTTCAAACAGCCACCCAACCTCAAACAGACCATCGTTCGCAGCAAATTACCCAGCTTTCAGGAGAACAGCGTCCACGACACCACACAACCCTGCCACGGCAACCTCTGCAAGACATGCCAGATCATCGACACAGACACCACCATCACACAAGAGGACACCACCAACCAGGTACATGGTTCATACTCCTGTGACTTGGCCAACGTTGACTACCTCATACGTTGCAGGAAAGGATGCCCCGGAGCATGGTACATTGGTGAGACCATGCAGACACTGCGACAACGGATGAATGGACACCGCGCAACAATCGCCAGACAGGAGGGTTCCCTCCCAGTCGGGGAACATTTCAGCAGTCAAGGACATTCAGCTACCGATCTTCGGGTAAGCATTCTCCAAGGCGGCCTTCGAGACACACGACAACGTAAAATTGTCGAGCAGAAATTGATAGCCAAGAGACGGACTCAACCGGGATCTTGGGTTCATGTCGCGCTACACGTAACCCCAACAGCGGAAAAAAAAGTTATCTGTTTTTAATACAACTGGTCACTCTCTCTCTTTCTCTTCCTTTCGGATGTTTCTCTCTCTCTCTCCCTCTCTGTCTTTGGTTCTGGCCGTTTGTATATTCAGTAGTCTGGTATCTAATGTTTCTCTGTCTGAACACTATTCAATTCATTTGATTGCCTTGATAACGGGCAGTTGTAAAGATTACCTGTAATCACCAGGCATTGTTTTCTGACTATATATGCGGTAATTTTCAAGGAATCCGACACTCACCTGATGAAGGAGAAAGCCTCCGAAAGCTTGTGATTTTCAAATAAAACTGTTGGACTATAACCTGGTGTTGTAAGATTCCTTACATCTATTAATAAAGCCAAGGATCCCATATGCTTTTTTAACAGCCTTCTCAACTTATCCTGTCACCTACTTACGGCCCCAGGTCTCTCTGTCCCTGCACTCCCTTTAAAATTGTACCATTTAGTTTATATTGCCTCTCCTCGTTCTTCCCAACAAAATCTATTACTTCACACTTCTCTGCGTTAAATTTCATCTACCATGTGTCTGCCCATTTCATCAGTCTATGTCCTCCTGAAGTCTGTTTACAACATTGCCAATTTTCATGTCCTCTGCAAACTTTGAAATTATACCCTGTATATCCAAGTCCAGGTCATTAATATATATCAAAAAGAGCAGTGGTCCTAATACTGATCCCTGGGGAACACAACTGTATACTTCCCTCCAGTCTGAAAAACAACCGTTCACTATTACTCTCTGAATTCTGTCCCTTAGCCAATTTGGTATCCACGCTGCCACTTTCCCTTTAATCCTATTGGCTTTAATTTTGCTAATAAGTCTGTTTTGTGGTACTTTATCAAATGCCTTTCAAAAGTCCATATACACAACATCAACTGCACTGCCCTCAGCAACCCTCTCCGTTACTTCATCAAAGAACTCAAATTAAATTAGTCAAATATGATTTTTCTTTAACAAATCTGTGCAAATTTCATTTATTAATCCATACTTTTCCAAGTGTCAATTAATTTTGTCCCGGATTATTGTCTCTAAAAGTTTCCCCACCATCAACATTAAGCTGACTGGCCTGTAGTTGCCGGGTTTATCCCTCACCCTTTTTTTGAACAGGAGTTTAACATTTGTAATCCTCCTGTCCCCTGGCACCACCCCCATACCTAAGAAGGATTGGAAGATTGTGGCCAGAGCCTCTGCAATTTCCACCCTTACTTCCCTCAGTAACTGAGGATGCATCCCATCCGGACCAGGTGACATTTTACACTGAATAGTGCCAACCTTTTAAGTACCTCCTCTTAATCTATTTTTATTCTATTCACTATCACTACCACCTCCTCCTTTACTGCTACATTGGCAGCATCCTCTTCTCCAGTGACGACAGATGCAAAGTACTCATTTAGTACGTCAGCCATACCCTCTGCCTCCATAAGAAGATCTTCTTTTTTGTCCCTTCCTTTGACTACCCTTTTACTATTTACATGTTTATAAAAGACTTTTGGATTCCCTTTTATGTTAGCCGTCAATCTATTTTCATTCTCTCATCTTGTTCCTCTTATTCCCGTTTTTAGATCTCCTCTGTATTATCTGTATTCAGCTTGGTTCCCTACTGTATTATGAACTTTACATTTGTCATAAGCATCCTTTTTCTGTTTCATTTTATTCTCTATATCTTTAGGCAACCAGGGAGCTCTAGCTTTTCCTCTCATGGGAATGTGTCTACTCTGTACCCCTCCTTGAAGGCCTCCCATAATTCAATTACGGTTTTGCCTACCAATTAATGATTCCAATCCACCTGGGTCTAATCCCCTTTTTAACTCTCTGAAATTAGCCCTTCTCCAGGTAAGTATTTTTAGGTTTGGTTGTTCCTCGTCCCTTTCCATAACTACTCTAAACCTAATGATATTATGATCATCATTCACCAAATGCTCCCGTACTAAAACATGCTCCACTTGCCCCACTTCATTTCCCAGATCTATCTTTGTCGCCCAATGTTCTTAGGCCAGAGATCATCATTGTTGCTCTTCTCTGCACCTTCTCTAAGTCACAATGTCCTTTCTAAAGTAGCAGGACCAAAACAAAACTCTCAAATAGCATCTTACTAAAGCCTTCCAAACATTGTTATCATAATTCAACCATAGAGATTGCCATTGTAGACAGTGGGAATTTTTACCCACCTTTGCAGTTGGACTAAAGGATGTTACAAAGAGGCAACATTGCTTCAGATTATCTGAGAACTTTATCCAGTGCTCTACATAGACACCAGAAACATCAGAAATACATTTACAGACTTCCAGCTATATATTATTATTGAAAACCCTGAACTGATATCCCTCACAGGGACAAGGCTGGTTCTTGAGGATGGATCTAAATTTAACATGCATGGTATACATTGTTGAAGGACTATAAAGTGGGTATTAGGGGAGGAGAAGTGGTCATCTTTGGCAAGAAAGGAGTTGTTAAAAAAGTAATAAATAAGTCTCTGTGAGATTGATGGATTTTCCTGTCGAATTTATGGATGAGTCAAGAGGTTGTCAATTAGTGCTGCATGATTACAGAGTTACCTGCACAGCAGGGAGTATCCAGCAATAAGGATTGTCAGCAAGACTGGCCATTCACAGAGGTGCTAGGACTTGCTGTTTTCAGCCCCCCTTCCTATCTGGAAAATTACTGACAATGAAAATCCAAAGGATTTGTGTTTTTTGTATATATGTCTAAAACATACAAAAAAAGGACAGAAAAAGACCAGCTGCTCCATCAAACCTGTCACAAACTATACGCACCATGAAAACAATTACAATTTTTTTTTGCAATTTAACTGTCAATTTAACTTCCATACCTGGGGGAGGCAGGGGAACAAGTCAATGAATTTTCCTGTACCTATCATTTTTAAGATTAATTTTGCAATGGTAACAGGTTATCTATATCGAGGGAAATTGGTTTATATGCAGAAGCCTTGAAAAACAATGGTTTATTTTACAGGTCTTCAAGTAAAAGATAAATTATATTTCAATTTTTACATAATACAAGCAAAATTTACAATATCAGTGTGCATTTCTATTAAATATAATATTTATGAATTATAATGTACAATGCAACTCTAGCAATGCCTTTGTACCAATTCTATGTTGGAAACCTCTACAGGATCTGCCTCAGAAAAAGGTGCCACATCAGCCACAGCAGCATTTGTTATTATCCTTCAAATTCATCCAGCTGACATCAGTTGAATCAGTGGAGCTCTGATTGGCAAGGAGATGACCAGTGTACTCTTCATCTAGGTCCAATCATATTGCATGATATATTGGAACCTGACAATGTCATTGTATAGATTACATGTTCGTAACTTTTAGTTTTTGTGGCTAATGTGCTACTTTCTGTCTGGCAGGTGGAATGACAGATGACCTGTGTTCATTTCCATGGTGGCCTGTGCTGGAAATGTCTTCCTTCCAATGTGTTTCTGGAATGTTGCTTCTAGTGGACTTTTGGACTCACTGCTTTCTTCCTGCTCAGAGTCTTCGGAATCCTCTTCCTCATCAGAAACCATATGGTTTCTCACCAGGAGAGACGGTGATGTCAAGATATAGACACATTATCTGTGAAGGTATGAAATAAAAGATATGAAATAATGAACTTATTTTAAAAATATATATATTTCTTTGTCTTTTCTTGTGCTTATTATGATGAGGAATGTTAGTACTAAGAATAAAAAAGCTTTATGCATTGCACCTGGTATCAGTGGTGCTATATTTGACTTATTACTCCCAGGTCAAATATAGCAAGAACCTCTGCCCAATAATGTCAACAACAGAACACCCTCTACTACACCAATTTGAATTTTTCCATTTTCTGTATATCTTTGTCATCTCTCTGAGTGAGATCATAAGAGCATAAGAACATAAGAAATAGGATCAGGAGTGGGCTATATGGCCCCTCGAGCCTGTTTCGCCATTCAATAAGGTCATGGCTGATTTTCGACCTCAACTCTACTTTCCCGCCCGATCCCCATATCTCCGTATCCCTTGATTCACTAAGAGTCCAAAAATCTATTGATCTCAGTCTTGAATATACTCCAGGACTGAGCATCCACAGCCCTCTGGGGTAGAGAATTCCAAAGATTCACAACTCTCTGAGTGAAAAAATTTCTCCTCATCTCAGTCCTAAATGGTCTCCTCAGTCCCCTTATCCTGAGACTATGCCCCCTAGTTCTAGACTCTCCAGCCAGGGGAAACAACCACTCAGTATCAAGCCCCCTCACAGAATCTTATATGTTTCAATATGATCACCTCTCATTCTTCTAAACTCAGGAGAGTATAGGTCCATTCTACTCAATCTCTCCCGACAGGACAATCCTCTCATCCCAGGAATCAATCTAGTGAACCTTCGTTGAACCACCTCTAAAGCAAGTATATCCTTCCTTAGGTCAGGAGACCAAAACTGTATACAGTACTCCAGGTGAGGTCTCACCAAAGCCCTGTACAATTGCAGCAAGACTTCTTTACTCTTATACTCCAATCCCCTTGCAATAAAGGCCAACATACCATTTGCCTTCCTAATTGCTTGCTGTACTTGCATGTTAACTTTCTGTGTTTCATGTAGAAGGACACCTAAATCCCTCCGAACACCAACATTTAATAATTTCTCACCATTTAAAAAATATTCCATTTTTCTATTCTTCCTACCAAAGTGGATAACCTCATATTTCCCATCATTATATTCCATCTACCATCTTCTTGCCCACTCACTTAACCAGTCCAAATCCTTTTGCAGGCTCTTTGTGTCCTCCTCACAGGCTACTTTCCCACCTAGCTTTGTATCATCAGCAAACTGGGATACATTATACTCGGTCCCTTCATCTAAGTCCTAAATATAGATTGTAAATAGCTGAGGCCCAAGCACTGATCCTTGCGATACCCCACTAGTTACAGCCGCCAACCGGAGATCACCAGTCTAGTACCAATTTGTAGGTAAGTTTGTGGCTTCAGTCTGTACCAACTAGGAACTACAAAAACAACAACAACATGCATTTATATAGCAACTTTAACGTAGTAAAATATCCCAAGGTGCATCACAGAAGCATTATCAACACAAATTTGACACTGAGCCACGTAAGGAGATATTAGGACAGGTGACCAAACCCTTGAACAAAGAGGTAGGCGTTAGGAGATTATTAAAGGAGGAGGGAGAGGTGGAGAGGCGGAGAGGTTTAGGGAAGGAATTGAAGGGCATGGGGCCTAGATAGCTGAAGGCAAGGCCGCCAATGGTGGGACGAAGGAAATCAACGATGGACAAGAGGCCAGAATTGGAGGAACGCAGAGTTTTGGGAGGGTTGTAGGCTGGGTGAGATTACAGAGATTGGGAGGGGCGAGGCCATGGATGGAATTGAACACAAGGATGAGAATTTTAAATCTGAGGCGTTGCTGGACCGGGAGCTAATGTAGCTCAGCGAGCACAGGGGTAATGGGTGAACGGGACCTAATGTGAGTTAGGATATGGACAGCAGAGTTTTGGATGAGCTTAAGTTTTAGGTTAAAACTTCCCAACCTCACTTCCCAAAGACTCTTATGACAGCAAACGGAAGAGATTTTCATCCGATTAGAGTAGATCGGATATGAATACAGGTCCTAGACATGAAGGGCAATGGCCAAGAAATCCATTTGCTCAACGTCCATTTTTCGAGCGAGAATCAGGGGCTGAAGACACTAATCTGTAGTGTGGGCCGCACATGCTTGATCTGCACTGGATGTACTATTGGTTCGGGCTCAGCTCAGGCGCCTGCCTGAAAAAGCCTATTAAAATATTTAAATCAGGTTCTTTGTTTGTTTTAGGACCCGTTTGTGATATTGGTCTGTGGCAGCCCTGATTCGCCCATTCCTAACTTTGTCCAGCAAATCATAATGGTAACAGTGGGGAAGTAGGCTGCATGGGAGCTATTTAAAGGGATCCTCACCTTCACTCAGGTCAGTTGCTGGCTTGTCTTTTTAGGCTGATAGTGGACTTGTGGGCATTGATTTGGCTGTTTTGGCTGTAGTAGCAGTGAGTTTGGAGTTCTCAAAATAACTTTTTGGAGGTGCAGGAGCTTTTGGTTTCCCTTAACGACTATTATTTTTCTCATGGGTGCTCTGCTGGATCTGCCTTTGGGGCTGGAGGAGGAGGAGCAGCAGCAGCAGGAAGGATGACACCACAAGCCAGGGGATGCTGGGAGAAGTGGATAGAGGAGGGGAGTGCATAGGAGGCCCTACCCATTGCGAGTTTGCAGGAACCCATTTTCCAATCTCAACCTCAATATCCGTGGGGTCTTGAATCAGCAGCTCTTCCACCTGTTTTGTGTTTTTAAAATCGCTTTCTATTCAACGCAGCCAATGTGAATCTCCCCTTTAAATGACGTCAGGGCGCCCATTATACTGCCCCCCCCCCCACCATCAGGCGCGCAACTAATTGCCACTGGCAACTCGCCTCTTTTAATGTAATGAGGAAGGGGGACCAATACGGCGGGTCCTTGCGCCCAAGTGAACATGCTCTGCCCATTATGCGCACTTATACGGACGTGAACCAATTTCTCGGCCAGTCAATCCAGTGTACCAGGCTGTCCCCCAGATAATGAATTTGTGTCTTTTGAAAGACTATCAACCATGAACTTACATTTTTAAAGATAACACATTTGATCTGAAGATCAATTTTCTATAAAGATCTATGAACCACAGATACAAGAGGACAATGAGCATCACAAATTTTAATATAATGCAATGTTAACTGATATTGTTATCTATTTAAATATATGTGTTAGATTTGTGCATATAGTAAATGACAAGGTACTATAGGGGTAATTCTGCAATCCCGCACTCCCAATGGTTCAAGGATAAGGATACAACACGATTCTCTGACCAGTACTCCAAGTGAGTGGAGCTTCCCATAGAATCATAGAAGTTACAACATGGAAACAGGCCCTTCGGCCCAACATGTCCATGTCGCCCAGTTTATACCACTAAGCTAGTCCCAATTGCCTGCACTTGGCCCATATCCCTCTATACACATCTTACCCATGTAACTGTCCAAATGCTTTTTAAAAGACAAAATTGTACCCGCCTCTACTACTGCCTCTGGCAGCTCGTTCCAGGCACTCACCACCCTTTGAGTGAAAAAATTGCCCCTCTGGACCCTTTTGTATCTCTCCCCTCTCACCTTAAATCTATGTCCCCTCGTTATAGACTCCCCTACCTTTGGGAAAAGATTTTGATTATCTACCTTATCTATGCCCCTCATTATTTTATAGACTTCTATAAGATCACCCCTAAACCTCCTACTCTCCAGGGAAAAAAGTCCCAGTCTATCTAACCTCTCCCTATAAGTCAAACCATCAAGTCCCGGTAGCATCCTAGTAAATCTTTTCTGCACTCTTTCTAGTTTAATAATATCCTTTCTATAATAGGATGACCAGAACTGTACACAGTATTCCAAGTGTGGCCTTACTAATGTCTTGTACAACTTCAACAAGACATCCCAACTCCTGTATTCAATGTTCTGACCAATGAAACCAAGCATGCCGAATGCCTTCTTCACCACCCTATCCACCTGTGACTCCACTTTCAAGGACTCCTAGATCTCTTTGTTCTATAACTCTCCCCAACGCCCTACCATTAACGAAGTAGGTCCTGGCCCGATTCGATCTACCAAAATGCATCACCTCACATTTATCTAAATTAAACTCCATCTGCCATTCATCGGCCCACTGGCCCAATTTATCAAGGTCCCGCTGCAATCCTAGATAACCTTCTTCACTGTCCACAATGCCACCAATCTTGGTGTCATCTGCAAACTTACTAACCATGCCTCCTAAATTCTCATCCAAATCATTAATATAAATAACAAATAACAGCGGACCCAGCACCGATCATGGGATTGTGGAATTATCCCTTACATGTATGAAGGAAATAAACTTACATGGTCTGGTGAGCAAAGCATTCATGGCATAGCATTTAATCACCACTTCCTGATTTACTTCATTTCTTTTATTCTTTTCAACCTTAACTGTGTCCTGCGCTTTGGGCAGTGTTTATAATTTATTGGGATTAGCACTCATAAAGTTATATTTTGCCACTCTGACAGTGCACATTGCAAGTTAAAAAATTGTGCTTGAATTTCAGAAAATTTTATAACATTAAAAACATTATTATTAAGAAAGAAGAAAGAACATGCATTCATACAGTGCCTTTCATGACCTCAGAACATCCCAAAGCGCTTCACACCTAATGAATTTTGAAGTGTGGTCAGTGTTGTAATGTAGAGAAATGTGGCAGCCAATATGCATACAGCAAAGTCACACAAATAGCAAAAAGGTAACTGACCATTTAATCTGTTTTATTGATGTTGGTTGAGGGATAAATGTTGGTCACGACATAAGGAGAACTCCCCTACTCTTCTTTGAATAGTGTATGGAATATTTTATGTCCGCCTGAGAGGGCAGATGCGACCATGGTTTAACATCTCATCTGAAAGACGACACCTTCTGTCAGTGCAGCACTCTCTCAGTACTGCACTAGAGTATCAGCTGAGATTATGTACTCAAACCTTGGAGTGAGACTTGAACCCATGACCTTCCTACTCAGAAGCAAGAGTGCTCTCACTGGTTTCCTGAATGATATCCATAACATCCACAGTCACAGGCTTTGCAATATTAATAAACTTGGCAATTATGAATAGGCTACTACGACATCATCACCTTAGCGACAGGCCTCAACACACAGTGAGATGGGCACAGCTTATTTTTGTTAATGGGTCGCACCAGTTGGTAATGTGATTGTATAAAAAATACGCTTCACACCCCAAATTATTCATTCAGAAGCCACTTTTGGAATTTATCATGGGGCTCACCTTCAAAAGAAGGGTTTACACAAAGAACAACCAGTAAACTAGTCACTTGACTCCATGCTCCAAGCATTTCAAGCTGTTCTGGATAATGTGCAGGAGTCTGCCACTTAGATTTGTGCAGCCATAAATAACATAATGTGGAGATGCCGGTGATGGACTGGGGTTGACAATTGTAAACAATTTTACAACACCAAGTTATAGTCCAACAAATTTATTTTAAATTTCACAAGCTTTCGGAGGCTTCCTCCTTCCTCAGGTAAATGTTCACCTGGGGAACGTTCACCTGAGGAAGGAGGAAGCCTCCGAAAGCTTGTGAAATTTAAAATAAATTTGTTGGACTATAACTTGGTGTTGTAAAATTGTTTACAATAAATAACATAGGCAGTGTTTTGACAGAGCAGTTACCTGTTCTACACTCTATATTTGACTATGTGACTATGGGCCCGATATTAGGAGGGAGGTGGGGGGTCAACTGGGCGTGTGAGTAACGTGTCCATGAATTCGGGGTGCTCCGCACACGATCGCAGTCTAATTGAAGGCACTTACGTGTGCTTCCGGGTTTCCTGTTCCAGACCTGCGCAGTGGGCGCACTGCGCACCCGCATCACAGGCTGTCAGCAGGAGGAGCCCTATTTAAAGGGGCAGTCCTCCATTGCTCTTCCTGCAGCAAACAACCAAATTGGCAGCATGGAGCAGTCCAGAGGCAAGGCTGCTCCAAGGTTTTCTGACTCCTCACTCCAGGTGCTGCTCGATGGGGTCAGGAGGAGGATGGAAACGTTTTTCCCATCAGACGGGAGGAGGTGTCCTCCCTCCGCCACCAAGAAGGCCTGGCTTGAGGTGGCCGAGGAGGTCAGCAGCAGCGGCAATGTCGCCTGAACCTGGGTCCAGTGCAGGGAGCGCTTTAATGACTTAACCAGGTCAGCCAAAGTGAGTATACTTACGCATTCTCCCACACTCCGTCTTCCACATCACCTCCACCACCACACAACTCCTTCTGCACTGCCACCACAACGCTCTCGCATCACTCCTCACATCCACTCAACTATCATCCTTACCTTGCCTGCACGTACTCACCGCCCCAATTCCCATTCGAACACTACCACGCAACCCAATCCTCATACAATCTCATGGCTATGTCTCACACGCACCCTCCCATGGATCTCCCTCACGCTCACCCCCACCCACACCAATGCATGCAGCGGGTCACCATGCAACCATCACTCAATCACGCCTCCGTGTTTTGCCTTGATAGGAGAAGAGATGCCAGAATGCCTGGGAAACGGCAAGGACCGGACGGGCCCCGCCGCACCAGGCGGTCCTAACGGATGCGGAGCAGCAGGCAATAGAAATAAGCCACACGCTAGAGTGTCTGTCCGTGGCGGATGCCGAGACTGGGAGCGCACAAGCAGCTGGTGTGACAGAAATCTAACAGTCATCACTCATGATAGCGAATGATCTTAACATCACTTGGCATCTGCAGCACGTCAACATCTGTCCACATGCTTAATATTGCTTTCTGTTCTCTTGCAGGGCCATCTGCGACCGCCCTGACTGCGGAGGGCGATTCCTCAGAAGACCTGCCGGCCTCTGAGGGTGCATCGTCACATCTGAGCCAGCCATCCACCAGTGCAGGTACACACACCTCGGTGGGTCCCTGTCCTCAGTTAGTTGGGTTGCACATGACGAGTCACCACGCACATGTAAGCATGAGCAGACCCTGGTGGCAGGGGCAGCCGTGGAGAGTCCGCGTCGGTGGGAGCACTCCTCTCCAGGCTCTGCTCAGCTGGACCCAGATGCTGAACCCTGGGGGCCAGCCATGAAAAGGAGAGTAATCGAGGGCCAGCAGCACATTGCCGAGGCGCTGGAACAGTTGTCATGCGCACTCTCCACAATCGTGCAGAGGATGGAGGAGTCCAACTCCTGCATGAGTGGAATACTGTCACAGGGACGTGAAGGCATCTCTGAGATAGTGTTGCGGGTAGGTGCGGGAATGTCTGCAATGGAGGGAAGGGTAGCCTCCATCGAGCTTCAAGCACGGCTCAAAAATGAGTCCATTCAGGCCTGACAACGGTCGTTCGGATTCAGGGTGAGCAACATTCTGTTACATAAAACAGGCTGACAGATATGTTACAACTGGCCTTCCAAGGCTTCACACAAGTCCTCCAAACTGTCATCCAGCAAGGTGGAAGGAGGGATGTGGGCCTGGCCCACGAGAAGGATGATGGCGAAAGGGGACATGGAAGTGGGGATGCCACTCAAAGCGCTCCTATGTCTCACCCGTTGCCCCCCTCTCAACCAGTACCCGCAATGCTGCCTCCTCTCCAGGTGGCCGAGTCTGCCTCTGCACAGGTGCAGGTGGAGCAGTCTTTGGAGGAGCCCTCACGGGCACCGAAAATCAGAGAGCGTCCGCGCAGAGCATCTCATCGGTCAGGGCATGGACAAGAGCAACCTGCCACTACCTCTGCTGAAGCCACAGGGGTAGCATCACGTAGGGGTTCCCGGAAACGTAAGGCTAAGGTTTTGTGAGCACAATGGGGATGTGCAAGGGTGTATGACAGAATGTCATGTTTTTCATTTAGTTTTGGTTGTTTGCCAACCACATTAAAATTTGGTATCACCACTACTGCCATGTCTTTGCAAATCTTGTCTGGTTTGTGCAATAATTCCCTTTCCTGAGGATCACCATGAAGACCCATACCTGATGCCACCCATTGGGTCACTGCAGAGTGGGTGTAGGTGTATTTGCAGGACTCGTTTGTGCAGACAACCGAGAGACTTCGGTGATGTCCCCGGTGGCACCCTGGAAGGATGCGGAGGAGAAGTTGTTGAGGGCAGTGGTGACTTTGACAGCGACTGGTAAGAAGATGGTGCTCGGGCCAGCCGGGAGCAGCTCGGCATCAAGGAGGCTGCAGATGTCCACGACTACATGTCAAGTGACCCTGAGCCTCCGTGTGCACTGCTGCTCAGAGAGGTCCAGGAAGCTGAGCCTCGGTGTGTAGACCCTGTGGCAAGGGTAGTGCCCTCTGCGAAGCATCTCTCTCTGTGGTTGCCCTCCCTTCTGCTGTGCAGGTGGATGTGTCACAGCACTGTGTTGTGGAGCTCCACGTGTCAGAGGTGGATGACGTGGCCGGCAAGGCTGGTGATGCTGTTCGTCCTCTGATGAGGTCATGATTGCAGCAATGGCAGCTCCCATCCGGAAGATGTAAGTTTGAGGGGGTCCGCAAGGTAGGTAAATGTGTCTGCACACCGGAGTTGAGGTTCCAAGTTGGTGAATTTTAGTGTTAGGAGGAAGGTGGTGCAGGCCAAACTTTGTCCAAAGTGACAGAGTGGCCTCCTGCAATGAGTGAGGGTCTCCTCCCCCACCTGTCAAATGGACCTTTGCAGCTTCCACAGGCTGGTGGATGCAACACGTCTGTTTCAATTGGGAGTGTTTCCCCCAGCACGGGAAACACGCTCTGTTGACCTGAAAATCCCACCCCTCCTAAAATATCCTACAAATCACGTCTGCAAACGACCTGAACTATGTAATTAATTGATTTAAGTAGGATCCCACCAGCAATTAAAGCTGGAGTCCCACATGCGGGGGCTGCGCGCGCATCTAAGAGCGTCATTGGGGAACCTGGAAGTGGGCGGGTTGGAGCCCCCCCGCCACGAACGCACCCGCTCGTCCATCCGAAAATTGACCCCTATATGTCAGTGGCCTCTGCGGGTGAGAACTTGATTATGTGCATCTTTCGTTGATGTTTCTCCATGTGCCTTTGAGGCATGGGGTACGAGATATAAGACACTACAGCAGCTGGGTTTAGTGATCTTGGAGACAAATTGTAGGTAAATATCACTGGGAAAAATGAGGATTTGGCCTCGAGCTTATGATAGGATAGGAACAAGCATCTGCCTCTCATTACAGTGGCAGATGACTCTGGTCATTATGTGTAAGACAGAACTTATCTCTGCGTTACCATGGCATGATGACAGGTTTTTGTGACAATGGGCAGCTCATCCATTCACAACCCTTATACTGAAGTTGCTGCACATGGCAACCAAATATTGGGGCAGAAATTGGACTTCATTGTGCCTGTGTTACGGGTGTGAAACGGGCGCAATGAGGGCCAAATTTGGGGCCCAATATCCTGAGCCTCAAAGATGCCTGAAAGACATCCAAACAGAAATTGGGTCGGATGATTTTTCAGGCACCCCTGATGGCTGCCTAATACAGCTGTTGAACCCCTTACGTATGTAAATGAGGGGCCTAACACCTATTTTAGGACCCCGCAGCCAAATTGGACAGT
The DNA here is from genome assembly GCF_035084215.1 of Heptranchias perlo. Lineage (NCBI taxonomy): Eukaryota > Metazoa > Chordata > Chondrichthyes > Hexanchiformes > Hexanchidae > Heptranchias > Heptranchias perlo. Next base: position 50,288,610 of record NC_090332.1, on the reverse strand, counting down.
GCAGAGCTGGGCAGCTGTGGGCCTGCTCCGCTGAGGATTCATCAGCGGCCACTGCAGCCTAAGCAGTGGCCGCCACCAATAGGTTAATTTAAAAAGAGAATTTAAAAAACACTCCTGTAGAGACAATTTGCCAGCCAGCGCCCTCCAAGGGATACCGCTTAATTGACGATTCACAGGTACGGTACAATTACAGTATAAGGAGAACAGGACGTAAACCGGAACAAAACATTACTTTGCACAAATGTGGGAAAAGTTCTTCAGCAACTTCAGTATAAGTGTTGTGAATGGATGAGCTGCCCATTGTCGCAAAAACCCGTCATCATGCCGCAGTAACGCAGAGATAAGTCCTGTCTTACACATAATGACCAGAGTCATTTCAAAGCCCACATAACTTTCCTGGTACAATAACAAGAATCAAAATGCACCAATCAATCCAAACTCTGTTGCGACCACCCATGTAATGGGCCTTTCCACTCATTCAGCCAGAGTTGTAACCTCTTCCACAATACAGTGATTTCCTGATATCAGGACTGACAATAAAGAGAAAGACTATATTAAAATGCAGTTTGCAATGCAGACCTTTTATCCTGCAGGTAAATTATTATTCAGACCTTACACAAAGTATGTTAACATTTTAATTATAGGATAATGATTTTTTTCAAAAATCATCAGTTAGAAATTTGGGGTCTATAAATTGGGTGGTGGATTTTGACGCACACCTTTGTAACAGAACTTTTGGACTCCTCAGGTTGTATTTAAAAATAAAACCACGTAGTTACCTCATCGAGCTGTGACAGCCTTTAAAAGTATAATGACTCCATAGGGTTAAGGACTGGGCATCTTACATTCATGGTGATTTCTTTGAATACATAAATAAAGAACCAGCTAATCTAAATCTTTATAACCTACATTTTCCAATTGGCATTGTTCTAATGCTGCTGGTAACTCATTTATTTTAAATTTGTTATCTGAGCCAATATTTAAATATCAGTGATATTCAGGCAAAATTCTGAGCGGCAGCAGGAGGAGCACGATTTGTGCACCTCCCCCCCCCCACTGTTGAAATGGGCTGACTCTGCCTTCATTTCCAGCGTCAGCCTCACTTAAGTATTTTGAGCCACCTCCAGGCATCAGGAATGTAAATGATGAGGAGCATGACGATTGTGGGGAGAGGGATGTATAGGAACTAGTGTGGTACTGCAGGATTTAAAGGCCTGCAGCTGCTTAAAAGGTAAAGGGAGAGGATCAAAAAGGTTTGTTAACAATAACATCTGTGAGGCTGCAGCAGGGCAGAGCCCCAGGTTCACTGATACAGCTGTGGAAGTGCTGCTGCAGGAGGTCAGGTAGAGAAGGGAGGCCCTGTTTGGAACAGAGTAATACAGCGCCCCAAGGAGAGGAGCTCAGCAGCAGTGGAAGGAGGTTGCCAGGGCAATCAGTGTCAATGCCAACACCCATTGCTGGAAATAGTTTAATGTCCTTACCAAATCAGGCAAGATAAGAAGATCCAGTCACACTTTCTAAGAACTAAGCAAGTCCATCACTTTCGGTGACCTCCCCTCACACTTTGTGGTGCCAACTAATCATAGTCATTAAACCAACTGACAGATTCCATGACATTAGTAGTTACATTTTCTGATGTATATGTTACAGTTCAGGCACTGACTCAACTCTCTTTATTCATGTTCATAATAAAAGATGGCTTCCATAAGCAGACTTACATCTAGATCTACACCTTCTATGATCTGAAATCTACCTCTTTGTGTGTGATGGGATTAGTAATTACCCTTTTTACAGTGACATTTTATACTGCAGGTTGCATGGGTTGTCCATCACACACTCTCAATGTGGGGGGCAGGTGCAAAAGGAACTGGGAGGCTATGCCAAGCTGTGCGCGATGCCCTTGTGAATTAGTCGCCGCCCATAACGTGGAGCACCTGACCAGAGCTGAGGCAGCCAAGCGGCCATTAGAATTGGATGCGGAAAGGGAGACTGCGATTGAAAATGAAAAGAAATTGGCACCTCTGCTTTTTGTCCTCCCAGCATTGCTGCCTGGCAGTGGTTCCCCTTTGTGCCTGGTTCCCACATACCTCTCTGTGCCACCCTATCCCCTACACACAACCCCACCCTGTGCCCAATGCTCCACTCTCCCCAGGCAGAGGAAGTGCTTTGTGCACAGTGAGTAACCAGCAACTCTTCATAGGAACAGGAGTAGGCCATTCAGTCCCTCAAACCTGTTCCACCATTCAATTAGATCATAGCTGAATTGTATCTAAACTCCATTTACCCGCTTTTGCTCCATATTCCTTGATACCTTTACCTAATAAAAATCTATCTATCCCAATCTTGAAAATTTCAATTGACCCAGCATCCACAGCCCTTTGGGGGAGAGAGTTCCTCACTTACACTACGCTTTGTGTGAAAAAGTGCTTCCCGATTTCACTCCTGAGTGACCTAGCTCTAATTTTAAGATTGTGCCCCTTTGTTCTGGATTCCCCCACTAGAGGAAATAGCTTCTCTGTATCTAATGTATCAAATCCTTTTATCATTTTAACCACCTCGATCAGATAACCACCCAATCTTCTTTACTCAAGGAATACAAGCCTAGTTTATGCAACCTGTCCTCATAATTTAAGCCTACAAGCACTGGTATCAGTCTGGTGAATCTGCACGATACCCCCTCCAAGACTAATATATCCTTCACTGGGTGCTGGTGCCCAACAGTGTGGTCCTGGTACTCCCAGTGCCTCATGAAAGACACATCCCGAGTACCAATAAATTATGTGAATGGGTTGACCTTGCATTATCTGGTGAGGTCAGCCATCTGTGCACAGGGACACATAGGGGGAATTTTAACCCCAAGCTGAAGCCCAACCCCAACCCGCCACAGCCGCGCCGACTTCTGGTTTAACCATAGCGGGTTGGGGGGGCGGCCGAGTAACCCGCTCTGGAGAGGCAGGTCAGTCATTATAATATGTTAATGAGGCTGCGTTGCTCAGATTTTGGCAGCCATTTGAATTTAATGGCTGCGGGCTGGGTTTCCCAGGGCTGTGGAAACCCAACAGCTGAAGGTAGGCAAGAACTGCCGGATCCAGCAGATAAGTGCCTTTCCAGCACTGCTTGTGGGCCAGGAGGAGCAGGAGTGTTTCCCCATGGCCCCTCAAGCAAACATTTGCCTTGATCTCTCCCCTCCACGATTCCCCCCCGGCCCCCGCCATCTCCCCCTGCCATCTCTCCCCTGATCTCCATCTCTCCCGCAACGATCACTCCCATCACGATCTCTCCCCCTGCGATCAGATCTCTCCCCCCCGCAATCTCTCCACCACCGTGATCTCTCCTCCCACGATCTCTTCCCTCTCGATCAGATCTCTCCCCCCACGATCTCTCCCCCCGATCTCTCCCTTCGCGATCAGATCTCTCCCCCACGATCAGATCTCTCCCCCACGATCTCTCCCCCAATCTCTATCTCTCTCCCCCCGATCTCTCCCCCCATGATCAGATCTCTCCCCACGCGATCTCTCCACCGCAAACTCTCCTCCCACGATCTCTTCCCTCTCGATCAGATCTCTCCCCCCACGATATCTCCCCCCGATCTCTCCCTTCACGATCAGATCTCTCCCCCACGATCAGATCTCTCCCCCACGATCTCTCCCCCAATCTCTATCTCTCTCCCCCCGATCTCTCCCCCCATGATCAGATCTCTCCCCATGCAATCTCTCCACCGCAAACTCTCCCCCGCGATCTCTCTCCCATCTCTATCTTTCCCCCCGTGATCTCTCCCCCGATCTCTATCTCTCCCCCCATAATCTCTCCCCTGCGATCTCTCTCCCGATCTCTATCTCTCCTCCGATCTCTATCTCTCCCCCCATGATCTCTCCCCCGATCTCTATCTCTTCCCCCATGATCTCTCCCCTGCGATCTCTCCCCCGATCTCTATCTCTCCCCCGATCTCTATTTCTCCCCCCGCGATCTCTCCCCCGATCTTTATCTCTCCCCTGTGATCTCTCCCCCGATCTCTATCTCTCCCACCATGAACTCTCCCCTGCGATCTCTCTCCCGATCTCCATCTCTCCCCCGATCTCTATCTCTCCCCCCGTGATCTCTCCCCCGATCTCTATCTCTTCCCCCATGATCTCTCCCCTGCAATCTCTCCCCGATCTCTATCTCTCCCCCCGATCTCTATCTCTCCCCCGCGATCTTTCCCCCGATCTCTTTCTCTTCCCCCATGATCTCTCCCCTGCGATCTCTCCCCTGATCTCTATCTCTCCCCCGGCGATCTCTCCCCCGATCTCTATCTCTCCCCCCATGATCTCTCCCCCCCGATCTCTATCTCTCCCCAGCAATCTCTCCCCCTGCGATCAGATCTCTCCCCCCGTGATCGCTCCTCCCTCACTTTGCGCTGCTGTGCCCCCAGCCTCCGCCCTCCCCCACAACCCCCGATCTTCTCGATTGCCGGAGACTGTCCCCAACGGTCCCTGGCTTCTGCCTTCTACCATAGTCTTTCCCTCCCGGCAGCCGGCCACTCTCTCAATCTGGCCAGCTGCGGGAGGGAAACGGTGTAAAAATATTTCTAATGAGGTCCTGCCGTTAAAATTGGCTGCACCTCCACCTTCCCGGTATCTCCGGATTTCCCGGCCACTGACATGCACTCCCGCTCCCACCCCACCTCCCCGCTATAGTGGCTGCACAGTGCCAGCACTGAGAGGTGTGTAACTCGAGCTGAATTATCAGCCCCGTCATTTGATATTATATTTGTACAGGCCAACCATTTTGGAGATGTGGTGTAGTATTGAAAGACAATTTCAGAGAATGGATAAACTAATCCATTAATAACAAAATCTTTCAAAAAGGGCTGGCATGGATATAGGGGGACCACAGCCTGTCAGCTGTGACTCAGGTACATACTGATATTGATGAGTCCATCCAGATATCCAGCTGCAGCAGCATGTACTTCAGTCAAACCAAATGTAGTTGCCAGTGACCTATTAGTAATGTTTCCACAAGTCATGTTTTCAGAAGATATTTTGTTCAACCGGAGTATGAATTTTATGTCCCAGTTAGTCATACAACTGTGGGAACATGGCATATGAGCCAGCTTTGCACTACCCATACCATCCTCAAATGAACGGACTGGCAGAGATGTTCAATAGGACACTGAAGTGCATGTGACACAAATATGTTGAGCAGAATTCCCATGACTGGGATCAAACATTGATATACCCCTTGTTTGTGTATGAGGAAGTACCACAATTGAGCTACTATACACATGCCAAATAAACAAGACATTATCATTGACTAAAAAAGGCTTGGTCAGGAAATTCCACTGATAAGGATGGATGGTGGTGAAGTATGTGTTCAAGTTGAATGATGATTTGACATAATTAGCACTGAGAAAAACCTAGAGTAATGCAAAAATTAGAATCTGGGAGTACCAGTAAACCAGAGGGTTGTGGTTCGAATTATAGTGAGTAACCTAGAGAATTAGCTAAAACTAATCAACAGCTTCACCAAAGCTGACACAGACCCAGAAAAGCTAATGCTGAAAAGCAGCCTTGAACATAGGCCTTATGCCACATAGGGGGGAGACTTTGAGGCCTCCCATCTGGTAGCAATGGGGCGTTAGTGCCCCGGAAATTAGGACTTACTGCCCCCTTCCTGCCATTGCTGTGTCCGCTGCAATCTTCCTCCGGGCTTCCCACTGAGTCAGGAGGTAGGCCCTTTTAATATGCAAATCAGGCATCTATGATTTACATAAGACCCTGTTTGCCTTTTTCGGACAATATTAGCTGGAGCATACTCCACGTCGACTGAGCTGACCAAATCCTGAAGGACATAGTTGCCAGATTGGGCCTGCGGCAGGTGGTGAGCGAACCAACACGAGGGAAAAACCTACTTGAACTCGTCATCGAGTTATACAGCACGGATAGAGGCCCTTCGGCCCATCGTGTCCGCGCCGGCCATCAGCCCTGTCTACTCTAATCCCATATTCCAGCATTTGGTCCGTAGCCTTGTATGCTATGGCATTTCAAGTGCTCATCCAAATGCTTTTTGAATGTTGTGAGGGTTCCTGCCTCCACAACCCTATCAGGCAGTGAGTTCCAGACTCCAACCACCCTCTGGGTGAAAAAGTTCTTTCTCAAATCCCCTCTAAACCTCCCGCCTTTTACCTTGAATATATGTCCCCTTGTTATAGAACCCTCAACGAAGGGAAAAAGCTCCTTAGTATCCATCCTATCTGTGCCCCTCATAACTTTGTACACCTCAATCATGTCCCCCCTCAGCCTCCTTTGCTCCAAGGAAAACAAACCCAATCTTCCCAGTCTCTCTTCATAGCTGAAGCGCTCCAGCCCTGGTAACATCCTGGTGAATCTCCTCTGCACCCTCTCCAAAGCGATCACATCCTTCCTGTAGTGTGGCGACCAGAACTGCACACAGTACTCCAGCTGTGGCCTAACCAGTGTTTTATACAGCTCCATCATAACCTCCTTGCTCTTATATTCTATGCCTCGGCTAATAAAGGCAAGTATCCCATATGCCTTCTTTACCACCTTATCTACCTGTTCCGCCGCCTTCAGGGATCTGTGAACTTGCACACCAAGATCCCTCTGACCCTCTGTCTTGCCTAGGGTCCTCCCATTCATTGTGTATTCCCTTGCCTTGTTAGTCCCTCCAAAGTGCATCACCTCGCACTTTTCCGGGTTAAATTCCATTTGCCACTGTTCCGCCCATCTGACCAACCCATCTATATCGTCCTGCAGACTGAGGCTATCCTCCTCACTATTTACCACCCTACCAATTTTTGTATCATCAGCGAACTTACTGATCATACCTTTTACATTCATATCCAAGTCATTAATGTAGACCACAAACAGCAAGGGACCCAGCACCGATCCCTGTGGTACCCCACTGGCCACAGGCTTCCAGTCACAAAAACAACCTTCGACCATCACCCTCTGCCTTCTGCCACTAAGCCAGTTTTGTATCCAAAGTGCCAAGGATTCCATGGGCTCGTACCTTCTTGACCAGTCTCCTGTGGGGGACTTTATCGAAGGCCTTACTGAAATCCATGTATACCACATCCACTGCGTTACCCTCATCCACACGCCGAGTCACCCCCTCAAAAAATTCAATCAAATTAGTCAGACATGATCTTCCCTTGACAAAGCCATGTTGACTATCCCTGATTAATCCTTGCTTCTCCAAGTGGAGACTAATTTTGTCCTTCAGAATTTTTTCCAATAATTTTCCTACCACTGATGTTAGGCTCACTGGCCTGTAGTTCCCCGGTTTTTCCCTACTCCCCTTCTTGAATAATGGTATTACATTAGCGGTTCTCCAGTCCTCTGGCACATCCCCTGTGGCCAGAGAGGTTCTGAATATATGTGTCAGAGCCCCCGCAATCTCCTCCTTTGCCTCACACAGTAGCCTGGGATACATTTCGTCCGGGCCTGGGGATTTATCCATTTTTAGGCCTGCTAAAACCGCCAATACCTCCTCCCGCTCGATGTTAATATGTTCGAGTATATCACAGTCCCCCTGCCGTATTTCTATGTCTACATCGTCCTTCTCCATAGTGAAAACAGATGCAAAAAATTCATTTAGAACCCCTCCTACATCTGCCGGCTCCACACACAGATTGCCATTTTTGTCCCTAATGGGCCCTATTTACCTGTCGCAGATGCATCTGTCCATGACAGTATTGGTAGGAGTGACCACCGCACAGTCCTGGTGGAGACGAAGTCCCATCTTCACACTGAGGATACCATCCAACATGTTTGTAAGGCACTACCACCGTGCTAAATGGGATAGATTCAGAACAGATCTAGCAGCTCAAAACTGGGCATCCATGAGGCACTGTGGGCCACCAGCAGCAGCAGAATTGTATTCCAGCACAATCTGTAACCTCATGGCCTGGCAAATTCCTCACTCTACCATTACCAACAAGCTAGGGGATCAACCCTGGTTCAATGAGGAGTGTAGAAGAGCATGCACCAGGCGTACCCAAAAATGAGATGCCAACCTGGTGAAGCTACAACTCAGGACTACACGCATGCTAAACAGCAGAAGCAACATGCTATAGACAGAGCTAAGCTATTCCACAACCAACAGATCAGATCAAAGCTCTGAGTCCTGCAACATCCAGTCGTGAATGGTGATGGACAATTAAACAACTAATGGGAGGAGGAGGCTCTGTAAACATCCCCATCCTCAATGATGGCAGAGTCCAGCACGTGAGTACAAAAGACAAGGCTGAAGCATTTGCAACCATCTTCAGCCAGAAGTGCCGAGTAGATGATCCATCTCGGCCTCCTCCCAATATCCCCACTATCACAGAAGCCAGTCTTCAGCCAATTCGATTCACTCCACGTGATATCAACAAACGGCTAAGTGCACTGGATACAACAAAGGCTATGGGCCCTGCCAACATCCCGGCTGTAGTACTGAAAACTTGTGCTCCAGAACTAGCCGCGCCTCTAGCCAAACTGTTCCAGTACAGCTACAACACTGGCATCTACCCGACAATGTGGAAAATTGCCCAGGCATGCCCTGTCCACAAAAAGCAGGACAAATCCAATCTGGCTAATTACCCCCCCATCAGTCTACTCTCAATCATCAGCAAAGTGATGGAAGGTGTCGTCGACAGTGCTATCAAGCGGCACTTACTCACCAATAAGCTGCTCCCGATGCTCAGTTTGGGTTCCACCAGGACCACTCGGCTCCAGACCTCGTTACAGCCTTGGTCCAAACATGGACAAAAGAGCTGAATACCAGAGGTGAGGTGAGAGTGACTGCCCTTGACATCAAGGCAGCATTTGACCGAGTGTGGCACCAAGGAGCCCTAGTAAAATCGAAGTCAATGGGAATCAGGGGGAAAACTCTCCAGTGGCTGGAGCCATACCGAGCACAAAGGAAGATTGTAAACAATTTTACAACACCAAGTTATAGTCCAGCAATTTTATTTTAAATTCACAAGCTTTCGGAGGCTTCCTCCTTCGTCAGGTAAATGTTCAGGAGCTCCTTGAAGCCTACGCATTTATACATATAGAACAATACATGGTGTTTACAGACTGCCCCTGCAACTGCCCGTTGCCAAGGCAATCACCGTGTTCAGACAGAGAGGTGTCACCTGCAGAACCCCCGAATACACATTCAACAAAAAAACAAACAGGAAAAAAAAACAGAGAGAGGCAGAGACATCCGGAAGGCAGAGAAAGCCAGCAAATGACCCATTATATTAAAAACAGATAACATTTGTTCGCTGGTGGGGTAACGTGTAGCGTGACATGAACCCAAGATCCCGGTTGAGGCCGTCCTCATGGGTGCGGAACTTGGCTATCAATTTCTGCTCGACGATTTTGCGTTGTCGTGTGTCTCGAAGGCCGCCTTGGAGTACGCTTACCCGAAGGTCGGTGGATGAATGTCCATGACTGCTGAAGTGTTCCCCGACTGGGAGGGAACCCTCCTGTTTGGCGATTGTTGCGCGGTGTCCGTTCATCCGTTGTCGCAGCGTCTGCATGGTCTCGCCAATGTACCATGCTCTGGGGCATCCTTTCCTGCAACGTATGAGGTAGACAACGTTGGCCGAGTCACAGGAGTATGAACCATGCACCTGGTGGGTGGTGTCCTCTCGTGTGATGGTGGTATCTGTGTCGATGATCTGGCATGTCTTGCAGAGGTTACCGTGGCAGGGTTGTGTGGTGTCGTGGACGCTGTTCTCTTGAAAGCTAGGTAATTTGCTGCGAACGATGGTCTGTTTGAGGTTGGGTGGCTGTTTAAAGGCGAGTAGTGGAGGTGTGGGGATGGCCATAGCGAGGTGTTTGTCCTCATTGATGACATGTTGAAGGCTGCGGAGAACATGGCGTAGTTTCTCCGCTCCGGGGAAGTACTGGACGACAAAGGGTACTCTGTTGGTTGCGTCCCGTGTTGGTCTCCTGAGGAGGTCTATGCGATTTTTTGCTGTGGCCCGTCGGAACTGTCGATCGATGAGTCGAGCGTCATATCCCGTTCTTACTAGGGCGTCTTTCAGCATCTGTAGGTGTCCATCGCGTTCCTCCTCGTCTGAGCAGACCCTGTGTATTCGCAGGGCCTGTCCATAGGGGATGGCCTCTTTGACGTGGTTAGAGTGGAAGCTGGAAAAGTGGAGCATCGTGAGGTTGTCCGTGGGCTTGCGGTAGAGTGAGGTGCTGAGGTGCCCGTCTTTGATGGAGATTCGTGTGTCCAAGAAAGAAACTGATTCTGAGGAGTAGTCCATGGTGAGCTTGATGGTGGGATGGAACTTGTTGATGTTATCGTGTAGTCTCTTTAGTGATTCCTTGCCGTGGGTCCATAGAAAGAAAATGTCGTCGATGTATCTGGTGTATAGTGTTGGTTGGAGGTCTTGTGCAGTGAAGAAGTCGTGCTCGAACTTGTGCATGAAAATGTTGGCGTATTGGGGTGCGAATTTGGTCCCCATGGCTGTTCCGTGTGTTTGGGTAAAGAACTGGTTATCAAAGGTGAAGACATTGTGATCCAGGATGAAGCGGATGAGTTGTAGGATGGCTTCCGGAGATTGGCTGTTGTTGGTGTTGAGTATTGATGCTGTCGCAGCGATGCCGTCATCGTGGGGGATACTGGTGTATAGTGCCGAGACATCCATCGTGGTGAGAAGTGTTCCTGGTTCAACTGGTCCGTGGGTACTGAGTTTTTGTAGGAAGTCTGTAGTGTCGCGACAGAAGCTGGGGGTTCCCTGTACGATGGGTTTCAGGATGCCCTCGATGTATCCAGAGAGGTTCTCACACAGGGTTCCGTTGCCTGATATGATGGGACGTCCGGGTGTGTTGGCTTTGTGTATCTTTGGGAGGCAGTAGAAGTCTCCCACGCGGGGATTACGTGGGATGAGAGTGCGTAGGATGCTTTGAAGGTCTGGATCGAAGGTCTTGATCAGTTTGTTGAGCTGGTGGGTGTGTTCTTTGGTCGGATCTGCGGGTAACCGTCTGTAGTGTTCCTGGTTGTCCAGTTGTCGGTATGCTTCTTTGCAATAGTCTGTTCTGTTCTGTATGACTATGGCTCCTCCTTTGTCCGCTGGTTTGATGACGATGTTGCGGTTGGTCTTCAGAGCGTTGATGGCGTTGCGTTGTGCTCGGGTGACATTCTGGACTGTCTTCTGAGTGCGGCTGATGAATCTGGCATTGACGCATTTCCTGACAGCTTGAGCATACATGTCCAGCTGAGGGCAGCGACCCTCCGGAGGAGTCCAGTTTGACTCTTTCCTCTTCGGTTGCTGTACCGCGGATCCCTCTGTCTGCTGTTCCGGATCGTCGATTGTCTCATTGGGTTCGCTGCTGAAATCTTGGGGTTTGTGGTAGAATTCCCGGAGCCTCATTCTCCTGATGAATTCCTCTGTGTCCGCCGCGAGACTAGTGGGGTCCATTTTGGATCACAATGTCTTCACCTTTGATAACCAGTTCTTTACCCAAACACACGGAACAGCCATGGGGACCAAATTCGCACCCCAATACGCCAACATTTTCATGCACAAGTTCGAGCAGGACTTCTTCACTGCACAAGACCTCCAACCAACACTATACACCAGATACATCGACGACATTTTCTTTCTATGGACCCACGGCAAGGAATCACTAAAGAGACTACACGATAACATCAACAAGTTCCATCCCACCATCAAGCTCACCATGGACTACTCCTCAGAATCAGTTTCTTTCTTGGACACACGAATCTCCATCAAAGACGGGCACCTCAGCACCTCACTCTACCGCAAGCCCACGGACAACCTCACGATGCTCCACTTTTCCAGCTTCCACCCTAACCACGTCAAAGAGGCCATCCCCTATGGACAGGCCCTGCGAATACACAGGGTCTGCTCAGACGAGGAGGAACGCGATGGACACCTACAGACGCTGAAAGACGCCCTAGTAAGAACGGGATATGACGCTCGACTCATCGATCGACAGTTCCGACGGGCCACAGCAAAAAATCGCATAGACCTCCTCAGGAGACCAACACGGGACGCAACCAACAGAGTACCCTTTGTCGTCCAGTACTTCCCCGGAGCGGAGAAACTACGCCATGTTCTCCGCAGCCTTCAACATGTCATCAATGAGGACAAACACCTCGCTATGGCCATCCCCACACCTCCACTACTCGCCTTTAAACAGCCACCCAACCTCAAACAGACCATCGTTCGCAGCAAATTACCTAGCTTTCAAGAGAACAGCGTCCACGACACCACACAACCCTGCCACGATAACCTCTGCAAGACATGCCAGATCATCGACACAGATACCAGCATCACACGAGAGGACACCACCCACCAGGTGCATGGTTCATACTCCTGTGACTCGGCCAACGTTGTCTACCTCATACGTTGCAGGAAAGGATGCCCCAGAGCATGGTACATTGGCGAGACCATGCAGACGCTGCGACAACGGATGAACGGACACCGCGCAACAATCGCCAAACAGGAGGGTTCCCTCCCAGTCGGGGAACACTTCAGCAGTCATGGACATTCATCCACCGACCTTCGGGTAAGCGTACTCCAAGGCGGCCTTCGAGACACACGACAACGCAAAATCGTCGAGCAGAAATTGATAGCCAAGTTCCGCACCCATGAGGACGGCCTCAACCGGGATCTTGGGTTCATGTCACGCTACACGTTACCCCACCAGCGAACAAATGTTATCTGTTTTTAATATAATGGGTCATTTGCTGGCTTTCTCTGCCTTCCGGATGTCTCTGCCTCTCTCTGTTTTTTTTTCCTGTTTGTTTTTTTGTTGAATGTGTATTCGGGGGTTCTGCAGGTGACACCTCTCTGTCTGAACACGGTGATTGCCTTGGCAACGGGCAGTTGCAGGGGCAGTCTGTAAACACCATGTATTGTTCTATATGTATAAATGCGTAGGCTTCAAGGAGCTCCTGAACATTTACCTGACGAAGGAGGAAGCCTCCGAAAGCTTGTGAATTTAAAATAAAATTGCTGGACTATAACTTGGTGTTGTAAAATTGTTTACAATTGTCAACCCCAGTCCATCACCGGCATCTCCACATCATGACAAAGGAAGATGGTAGTGGTCATTGGAGGCCAATCATCTCAGCCCCAGGACATTGCTGCAGGAGTTCCTCAGGGCAGTGTCCTAGGCCAAACCATCTTCAGCTGCTTCATCAATGACCTTCCCTCCATCATAAGGTCAGAAATGGGGATGATCGCTGATGATTGCACAGTGTTCAGTTCCATTCGCAACCCCTCAGACAATGAAGCAGTCTGTATCCGCATGCAGCAAGACCTGGACAACATCCAGGCTTGGGCTGATAATTAGCAAGTAACATTCGCGCCAGGCAATGACCATCTTCAACAAGAGAGAGTCTTTCCACCTCCCCTTGACATTCAACAGCATTACCATCGCCGAATCCCCCCACCATCAACATCCTGGGGGTCACCATTGACCAGAAACTTAACTGGACCAGCCACATAAATACTGTGGCTACAAGAGCAGGTCAGAGGCTGGGTATTCTGCTGCGAGTGACTCACCTCCTGACTCCCCAAAGTCTTTCCACCATCTACAAGGCACAAGTCAGGAGTGTGATGGAATACTCTCCACTTGCCTGGATGAGTGCAGCTCCAACAACACTCAAGAAGCTCAACACCATCCAGGATAAAGCAGCCTGTTGATTGGCACCCCATCGACCACCCTAAACATTCACTCCCTTCACCACCAGTGCACCATGGCTGCAGTGTGTACCCCCTACAGGATGCACTGTAGCAACTCGTCAAGGCTTCTTCGACAGCACCTCCCAAACCCACCTAGAAGGACAAGGGCAGCAGGCACATGGGAACAACACCACCTGCACGTTCCCCTCCAAGTCACACACCATCCCGATTTGGAAATATATCGTCGTTCCTTCATCGTCGCTGGGTCAAAATCCTGGAACTCCCTACCTAACAGCACTGTGGGAGAACCTTCACCACACGGACTGCAGCGGTTCAAGAAGGCGGCTCACCACCACCTTCTCAAGGGTAATATAGGGATGGGCAATAAATGCAGGCCTCGCCAGCGCGCCCACATCCCATGAACGAATAAAAAAAAACAGATGCTCCACCCAACATCAGCTGGCGGTCCAGTCTTAGAGAAGCCCACAGGTAAATTTTCCTGTATTTGTGTGGGGACGGGAGAAGCAGGACTGCTCCTCCAGGCTCCACAAAATCAGCCTAGGCCTCTACTGCTCCACGATACCCAACCCCCACTCCCAGAGATCAGATGCCCCCATGGACCTACTTCTTTCAGACCAGAGGCCGGAGCTGGCGGGCTGGTCTGGGGCCGTCCGCAGCCTACTGGTTGACTGTTCATGACCGGCCGTCAAAATAGGGAGGACCAGGAATTCCTTGTGGGGCCCAGACGTGCACTCCTGCTCCTTCTGGCCCCCAAGGAAACCATGCCCGCAAGCATGACAGCATGGCACTGGCTGTCCACCAGAGGTCCCCATCACAGGTAAATCTATCCCATTTGGACAAGTGGGCGAATCGTAAGTGGGATATGGGCAGGTTCTAACTAAAGCTGCAGGTACACGCAACATTTGATCACTTGCATTGTAATGGGAAAATCTTAAAGTGAAAGAAAGAGCATCTTGCAGAAATGGTGAGTGTAGAAATTACTGAAGGATAATGTGAGATTTATTTTCTACAGAGGTCTGGGAGTATATCTCCCCCAGATACTTACGTTAAAATAAATGAGTTATCACTCTTCCATTACCATAATGAATAGAGGAACATCAAACAACCAATGCTATTGTTACCAACAGTAATTTCTACCGGGCGATTTTTGTCTGGTGCACTAATCGGTCGGGCAGCAGGCATTGTGAATGGGCTGCCCGACCAATCACACCGACAAAAAGCCTGAACCATCTTGGAGCTCGGGCCTCATTAGTATGCAGTCAGGTTGCTGTAAATGCCGAATGGGTACGCCAAGGCAGCTCGCCAGTCGGGGAGGGTCAGAAATCAGCTAGCGCCTTTGCCAAGCTGACTGACAGTCCGGTCCGGGGTGAGGGAGGAAGCAAAGCGGGGGAGGGGGGCATGGTGGGGGGACACACAGCGCTGGAGTATTTTTGTGGGGCCAGGAAGAGCACTCCTGATCCACCTGGCCCCACAAAACTAAGAGAAAAGTTTTCGGCCTGTTTTAAGACCTGCTGGTTAAGCTGCTTCAAGTCAGGGACCAATGGGCATGGCATGCATGGCGCACACCCCATCCACTGGTCCACGAAATTTGGGTTGGAGTCCTACAAGGGGCACCGGATCCCAATTTAAATATTAAAATAAGGCTCCTGCTTGTTTCAGGCCGGAATGTTGGCCATCCATCTTGAATATCGAGTCAGGTGGGCCTCAGGCAGTCAATGGGCAGGACTTGTTTTGTAAAATTTTCAACTGCCTAGCTCCCTTTTTTCCAGCGTAAACGTAGCAGTAGAAATATGAAAATCGCCCCACTAGTCTATGTTGCTCTTTATAACTTATTAAAAAATTTACTTTCTTCTCCTGGAAATAAAAATGATTGCAGACTGCAATTATTGAAAACGTGTGCAAAAATGTGGCTTCCGCAAATAGGCATGGGGAAGTGGATTTTGTGACCTCAGGTTCACTTGACTGCCTGTTACTTGGGGGTTGGCAATCTATAATACTTTTATTGATTATTAATATCACTTCACAATATTTTCCTGTGGATGTTGGTTGCTCTAGTATAGGTGGTATGGGCTCTCCCTGATTGCTCCACATGAACAAAGGGGCATCCCTTATGCGTGTGTAAACTAACTGAAAAAATAAGCCCTGATTTCAACCCTCAGTAGATCAGGGCGTGCGGAGGGTTAAAATATTGGCAGAGAGACACTCACCAGAGCCATGCTGCACATGCTTTTTGGGCTGCGTGTGAGGCCGTCACCCCAGTCAGATGAGGGCCTCATTGAGATTCAAAGGTCGGGGTCTGATGACATCATTCAGACCTCAACCACATTTTAGCCGGCAGCAGCGAGGTCGGCTCCTGGTGCCAGTCTTAGCAGGGAAATCCACGTCGAGGGTCAGCAGGCCAAGATTTCCTTTGGGGCCAGAAGGAGCAGGTGTGCACGTCTGGGCCCCACAAGGAACCCTTGAGCCTCCCCTGCCCCGGGCTTCCTGGGATCGTATCAGACCCCCCTTCACTTACCTTGCCAGGGATTGTTCCTGTGGATCCCCGCAGGCGGCCTCTTCCCAACTCCCGTCCACCGGCCTGACATCACTGACACCAGGTTCAGGTGGGAGTCGGGCCTGGTCTATTTAAATGAGGTCCGGAAGCTAAAATGGCCTTGGTTACAAGTTTGAATGTCTTTAAATTCAAAATCAAAATTTCACTGTGTTTATGCTGAGCACTTGAGTGTTTTTAGTGAAATAAGAATGTTGATTTGAGTTCTGGACTGTGAAAAGGAGGATGAGATGCCTGGTTTTTTGCTTATTTGTAAACACCATTCTTCAATTACTAGACTTACTTCCAGATCTTTGTCGATGATGCAGTATAATCAGCTGCTGGGAAGTGCACAAGGATAACCTAAGTTAACCTGCCCGCCAATTTTCAATCCTGTCCTTGGAGAAGTACGAGGCTTTTCCCTCTGACAGCCTCCTCAACATTAAAAACACACTATGAGGGGATTCTGTGTGGTGCCAATATTTTTATCTAGTTAATAAATGATTGAAAAACCTTATGCTTCTCTCTCATGACTTTCCTGATAAATAATTTTATAACTGATGTGAAATGAATGTCTACATGCAGTAGCTCAACAATCACTGCTTTTGTTTCTATGGAAAAACTGTGGGAGATGAGCAGCTGAGTGAGTAGCAGTTTAATATGTTGGTTTTATTGCCAGATAAGAGATTTCCTTCTCGGCAATACAGACTTTTCACTCTGGTGTTGATAATATGATTTATAATGATCCACATTTCTGTACAATAATATTTATTGGAGATTAAGGAGACTCAATTTAACCATCAAAATAGACGTAACTCTTTAGAGTTTACTTTGGGTCCCCCAATAATTAAAAAGTATAGAAAATTTCAATTAGTTAAAAATGTCAACTTTGTGTTTCTTTATGAGTTAATGTATATTGAAGAGCATTCAATTGAAACACACTTACAGGAAAAATTGTATTTTTCTATGGCCCATTCTGGAACAGGCAGCAGGAACAGGGTTTATTTGAGAACAGCTTATTTTGGCCAATAGGTTCAATTGTCCACCTTTGGTACCCCTCATTTTCTGAAGGTAATTCCTCCTGCACATACAATAGGATAAGCCCTGGGCTTTCTGCACAGCTGATTTTTTCACCATCACAGCCGACTGAGCGACTTCAGGAGGACAGAGACAGGTTAGTAGAGTAAGTAGATGGACCTCTCTTAATGCAGAGAAAAGTGTGGAAGAGTAAGAAAAAATCTACACTAAAAGTTGAAACTTTAATGGCCCGATTTTAACCCCTGCGCCTAATGGGCGTATGGTGGGGGGGGGGGCGGTTAAAATCCTAACAATGACCTACTCACTCGATCCTCGCTGGCCTCACTATTTTAACAGGCAAATTCTATCCAGCCAGCGAAGTCCTCGCAACAGGCAGGCATATGTACTTATGTCGTAAAATCTCCATTTGATCTCAGGGGGCAATGGTCCAAAACTTTGAACATAGTAATCTCTTGAGAACTCGGGCATTCTTAGCAAAATATCTTGGATGAGGTGTGCAGTTTCCTGATTTGAGTGCCAAATTACTTATAAGGGATCTAGTGTGACAGATTGAAGTTCACTAACTCAATGCACTGAATTGTGATTGTTTTAAGAGTGAGAAACTTAAGATCACAAGACAAGGTAGTCTCAAGAAGAGCAAACACTGAACAAGGTGAAGCTCCTATGATAATATTAAAGTTTGGACAAAAGATCTAACTTGATAAGCTTTCTTCATAAACCTTGACAACAGGGAAAGCTTTAAAGTAGGTTTCCCAAACACGTTGTAGGTTAAATGAACTCAGGTGAACTTCAGTTTGAGGGTCTGATTATGTAAACCGCAACTAGCAGTAATATTGTTGGAATATCACAATTAATCACTTGTAATTGTTAGATTGGAATATTTTCTAGGTGCTGAACATATCTACCACAATGAGTAGAAAACCTTCACCTAACAGATCACTCTTCTCAAGAGCCAAACTATCCTGTATATTCTCTGAGTACACAGAATACAGCTACTCAGGAAGAACTAGAGGTTAATTAAAATGGAGCTCTAACTCCAAGTTTTCACCATCTAATTTAATATTGCTCTTTATGTCAGATGATTGTTAAGGATGTTAGGAACCAGAATGATCAGGTAGAATGCCTGTAGGATTTTTCACTTGTTGGAGGATGCAAGGCTTATGGGTGGAACACCTCACATTCTGTAAAAGTCTTGGCAACAGCAAAGAAGAATTCTGCAGTGTTTGTTATGTATCCAAGGATTGACTGTGGTCTGGCTCTGAAAGAATTGGATCCATAAGCACCAGTGAGGGAGGCATCTTCATCAGAGAGAAAGACAGTGAGTGGCTCAGTGAATTTAACTTTTTAGGACTTATATCCCTTTGATTGAATTCCATGTTTTGAGACAAGGAAGAGTATTTGAGAAAATTTAGCGGTAGTGAGGTGATGCTGAAAGACATAGGAACGTAGGAACAGGAGTAATTCATTGAGGCCTTTGAGTCTGTTCCACCATTCCGCCATGGCTGATCTATATCTCAATTCTGTTTACCCGCCTTGGTGCCATATCTCTAATACCCTTAACCATCAAAAATCTATCAGTCTCAGTCTTGAAAATTTCAATTGACCGAGTCTCAACAGCTTTTTCGGGGAGAAAGTTCCAGATTTCCACTACCCTTTGTGTGATGAAGTGCTTCCTGCCATCACCTCTGAATGGCCTTGCTCTAATTTTAAGGTTATGCCCCTTTGTTCTGGACTCCTCCACTAGAGGAAATAGTTTCTCTCTACATCCACCCTATCAAATCCTTTAATCATCTTAAACACCTCAAATAGATCACCCCTTAATCTTCTATACTCAAGGGAGTACAAGCCTAGTCTATGCAACCTGTCCTCATAATTTAACCCTTTTAGCCTGGTATCATTCTGGTGAATCTGGGCTGCATCCTCTCCAAGCCCAATATGTCCTTCCTGAGGTATGGTGCCCAGAACTCAACACAGTACTCTAGATGAGGTCTAACCAGAGCTTTATACAACTGTAGCATAACTTCCACCCCTTTGTATTCCAGCTCCCCTTGAGATAAAGGCTAACATCCCATTGGCTTTTTAGATTATTTTTTGTACCTGTCCGCTAGTTTTTAGTGATTACATGGACCCCTAAATCTCTCTGCTCCTCCACAGTTCCTAGCTTCTCACCATGTAGAAAATACTCTGATCTATCTTTCTTAGGTCCGAGGATGACCTCGCACTTTCCCATATTGAACTCCATCTGCTACAGTTTTGCCCACTCACTTAATCCACCAATGTCCTTTTGCAACTTTCTGCTCCCATCTACACTACTTACTATGCCACCTAACGTGGTGTCGTCAGCAAACTTGGATACATGGGTCTCTATTCTTTCATCTAAGTCATTGATATAGTGAAAAGCTGAGGCCCCAGTACAGATCACTGAGGGATATCGTGAGTCACATTCTGCTAATTGGAGTACATACACATTATCCCTACTCTCTGTCTCCTACCTCATAATCAATTCCCTACCCATGTCAATATGTTGTCTCCAATTCCATGCGCTTCCATTTTTCCTATCAGTCTCTTGTGTGAAACCTTATCAAATGCCTTCTAGAAGTCCATATAAATAACATCCATAGATATTCCCTTATCCACCACGTTAGTAACCTGCTCAAAAAATTCAACCACCTTAGATAGACATGATTTACCCTTTACAAATCCATGCTGGCTCTCTCTGATCAGCTCATATTTGTCCAAATGCTCAGTCACTCGGTCCCTAATAACAGATTCCAGTAACTTCCCCACAATAGACAATATCAGACAGTATCAGTGAGAGAACATTTTGGTGGTAGTGATCATAATTCAGTTAAATTTAGCATAGTTATGGAAAAGGACAGAGATAGAACAGGAGTAAAGGATCTAAATTGGGGAAAGGCCAATTTTACTAAGCTGAGATGCAATTTAGCAAAAGTGGACTGGAAACAGCTACTTGAAGGTAAATCAATGTCAGAGCAGTGTGAGGCATTCAAGGGGGAGATTCAAAGGGTTCAGAATAAACATGTTCCCACAAAGAAAAAGGGTGGGACTGCCAAATCTAGAATCCCCTGGATGACAAGGAGCATACAGGGTAAGATAAGGCAAAAAAGGGAAGCTTATGTCAGACACCAAGAGCTCAATATGCAGAAAGTCTAGAGGAGTATAGAAAGTACAGGGGTGAAATTAAAAAGGAAATTAGGAAAGCAAACAGGGCATGAAAAAATACCGGCGAGTAAAATTAAAGAAAACCCAAAAACGTTTTATAAATACATAAAGAGCGAGAGGTTAACTAAGGAAAGAGTAGGGCCTATTAGAGACCAAAAAGGTAACTTGTGTGTGGAGGTGGAAGATGTGGGTATGGATCTTAATGAATACTTTGCGTCTGGGGGGACGATGCAGACATTGTAGTTAAGGAGGAGTGTGAAATATTGAATGGGATAAACATTTTGAGAGAGGAAGTATTAAGGGGATTAGCATCTTTGAAAGTAGATAAATCGCCAGGCCCGGATGAAATGTATCCCAGGCTGTTAAGAGAAGCAAGGGAGAAAATAGTGGAGGCTCTGACCATCATTTTCCAATCCCCTCTGGCTACAGGCATGGTGCCGGAGGATTGGAGGACTGCTAACATTGTACCGTTGTTTAAAAAGGGAGAAAGGGATAGACCAAGTAATTACAGGCCAGTCAGTCTAACCTCAGTGGTGGGCAAATTATTGGAATCGATTCTGAGGGACAGCATAAATCGTCATTTAGAAAGGCATGGGTTAATCAAGGACAGTCAGCATGGATTTGTTAAGGGAAGGTCGTGTCTGACTAACTTGATTGAATTTTTTGAGCAGGTAACAAGGAGAGTCGATGAGGGTAACGCATTTGATGTAGGGCTTTTGACAAGTCCCACATGGCATACTGGTCAAAAAAGTAAAAGCCCATGAGATCCAAGGGAAAGTGATTAGTTGGATCCAAAACTGGCTCAGTGGCAGGAAGCAAAGAGTAATGGTTGACGGGTGTTTTTGCAACTAGGTCCCTTGCTTTTTGTGGTATATATTAATGATTTGGACTTGAATGTGGGGTGCTTGATCAAGAAGTTTTCAGATAATACAAAAATTGACCATGTGGTTGATAGTGAGGAGGAAAGCTGTAGACTGCAGGAAGATATCAATGGACTGGTCAGGTAGGCAGAAAAGTGGAAATGGGATTCAATCCAGAGAAGTGTGAGGTAATACATTTGGGGAGGGCAAACAAGGCAAGGGAGTACACAATAAATGGGAGGATACTGAGAGGTGTAGAGGAACAAAGGGATCTTGGAGTACATGTCCACAGATCCCTGAAGGTAGCAGGACAGGTGGATAAGGTGGTTAAAAAAGCATACGGGATACTTTCCTTTATTAGCCGAGGCATAGAATATAACAGCAGGGAGGTTATGCTAGAACTGTATAAAACATTGGTTAGGCCACAGCTTGAGTACTGCATACAGTTCTGGTCACTACATTACAGGAAAGATGTGATTACAACAAAAGAGGGTACAGAGGAGATTTACGAAGATGTTGCCAGGGCTGGAGAATTTTAGCTAGGGTGTTGTCATTGGAACAAAGGAGGCTGAAGGGGAGATTTAATTGAGGTGTATAAAATTAAGACGGGACTCGAGTGGATAGGGGGGACCTATTTCCCTTAGCAGAGGAGTCAGTGACCAGGGGGCATAGATTTAAAGTAGTTGGTAGAGGGATTAGGCGGGAGCTGAGGAGAAATCTTTTCATCCAGAAGGTGGTGGGGGTCTGGAACTCACTTCCTGAAAGGGTGGTAGAGGCAGAAACCCTCAAATCATTTAAAAAGTACTTGGATGTGCATTTGAAGTGCCGTAACCTACAGGGCTACGGACCAAGTGCTGGAAAGTGGGATTAAGCTGGATAGCTCTTTTTCGGATGGCACAAACACGATGGGCCGAATGTGCCTTATCTTTCTATGATTCTATGATTAGACTAATAGGTCTATAATTTCCTGGTTTCTCTCTCCCACCCTTCTTAAATAATGGCAATTTTCCAATCCAAAGGAACAATTCCTAAATCAAGAGAGTTTTGGAAGAACATGATTAAAGCATCTGCATTTTCCTCACACTCTTTTAATACCCTGGGGTGGAAGCCATCTGGTCCTGGAGATTTGTGAATCTTCAGTATCATTATTTTCTCCATTACCATGTTTTTAAACTTTATTTATTTTTATTTTCCTGGTACTTTGTCCTCTTTCTCTACTGTAAATATATCACTTGCCTTTAAAGGGCCCGCATTGCCATTAGCCACCTTCTTTCTCTTAATATACTTGAAAATACTTTTGGTGCCGTCCTTGATACCCCTCGCAAGTTTTTTCTCGTATTCCCTTTTTGCAACTCTTACTATTTTCTTTGTATCACTTTGCTGTTGTTTATATCTCCCCCAGGCCTGCGGGATCTCCACCATTCTTTGCATTTGTGTATGCCCTTTCTTTTAATTTTATACTATCTCTTACCTAGTTTATTGACCATTATTGTTTAATTACAAAGAGCTCTTGCCCTTTACGGGTGTGTACAGGTCTTGTATTGTACCAAATACTTCTTTCACTGTTCATCTGTAGTTTTATCTGTTAACAGTTCTACCCAGTTTACTGATGTCAATTCTTGTCTCATCCCTTCAAAGTCAGCCTTACCTAAATTTTAAACCTTGGTTTGTGACTCAGCCTTCTCCCCCTCAAACTTAATATCGAATTCAACATGTTATGGTCACCGTTATCTAGCTGTTCCCTTACCATTAGATTGTTGACTAATTCTGGCTCATTACCCATCACTAAATCGAAAGTGTTGGTTCAAGAACATATTGTTCCAGAAAATTGTCTCGAATCCACTCAGGAAATTCGTTGCCTTTGGGACTCAAGCTTTTCCCAGTCTATGTGAAAATTAAAGTCTCCCATGATAACCACTCTGATTTTGCAATAAGTTTCCCTGATTTCTGGCTTTATGCATCCCACTACTTCTTCACTGGTATCAGGTCTGTAGACAACTCCTACCAAAGTCTTGCATCTTTTTCTATTCCTCAATTCTACCCAGAGAGTTCGCCCTTACTGATAAACCCTCTTTCTAATGCTGTAATAGTGTCTTTAATAAAATACATTTTGGATTGACCCCACTTTTATACTAGCTTGCCTGAGGCCATAAATTGGTTATGAACATAAAAACATACAAAAATGACAGACAGGAAAAGACCCACTGGTCCATCCTGCTTGTCCCATATGATTGTGATGCTTTGTGTGTCATAATACAGGCAATCCCCACCATTTAATCTCCTGGTAGAGGCAATAATCAGATAAAAACTCAGACCAATTAGGGAAAAAAAATCTGGAAAATTCCTCTCTGACCCCCTTTAGGTGATTGAAATGAGTCGAGATCATCATTGTTGTATCTCAAGTGCTTTTGGATGAAGATCTTACGATGAAAATACGATGATTGAGATCTCAGATATGCTGCTTGATAATGCAAAGAATTGACCTTTCAATTAAATTGTTTAAAAACTGAAGTCGAATATCAGTCAGGGAACAGTAAAAATGTCAGGAGTAGAACCTTTAGCTCTCCTGGCCCAATAGATGCCAATGACTTGTGCAGTAAGGAGCTACCTAATTAGAAGGCTCTTGGGTTGTCCTAAGATATTGCCTCCATTGAACTTGGAATCCTGAATCTAACGGTATGAGGCCTAATGTCTCATTACAATGTTGCGTATCTCCATTACTATAGTTGGTCAGAAACAGAGTCATTGGTAGGGTATTTTTGGTGGAATGCTCACCAGTGAGGCAGAGACTTGTAAAATCGGCCCTGTAGAGAAAAGATTCATGTTTTTCAAAGTTGTGTCTTCATTGGAAGATTTCTATTTAATTCCCCCCTCACTGTTCCCCTTTGTTCTAATGTCCACTTCTGAAGGCAGCCACTTATTCTGGGATTTAGGGATTTATTCCAGGAAATGCAAGTAGGAGAATGAGGTTGCAGCGTGTAGCCATGGGCTCGATGTTACCAGGGCTGCGGGTTCGCGGCGGGGGGGCTATTGGGCGCATGGATAACGCGCCCGGTGAAATTAGTCAACCACCCGCGCGATCGCAGCCCAATTGGATCCACTTGCCTTGTCTTCCGGGTTCCCCACTGCTGATCTGCGCATCGGGCGGGCTGCGCATGCGCAGTAAGATCTGTCAGCTGGAGGAGCTCTATTTAAAGGGGCAGTCCTCCACTGACAGATGCTGCAACAAATAGAAAAAATTACAGCATGGAGCAGCCCAGGGGGGAGGCTGCTCCCAGGTTTAATGATGCCTCACTCCAGGTACCATTGGATGGAGTGAGGAGGAGGGGGAGGACAGAGATCTTCCCCCCGGCGGGCGGGAGGAAGCGGCCTGCCTCTGCCACCAGGAAGGCCTGGCTCGAGGTGGCAGAGGAGGTCACCTGCACCACCAACATATCACGCACCTGCATACAATGCAGGAGGCGCTCCAATGACCTCAGTAGGTCAGCCAAAGTGAGTACACTTACTCATTCCCCTACACTCCATCTGCCACATCACCGCCCCCACCCCACACCTTCTTCTGCACTGCCAACACTACTCTGGCACATCACCCCTCATACCCACTCAAACCTCATCCTCATCTTACCTGCACTTACTCACCTCGCCAGTACTCATCCCGCCACTACCACTCAACCCAATCCTCATACAATCTCATGGCTCTATCTCATACTCACCTTCTCGCGCATCTCTTTCACGGTCAGCCTCCCTCAACCTGCCACTACCTGTGCTGCAGCCACAGGGCATGCATCATATATGTGCAGTAGGAAGCGTAAGGCAAACGTGTCGTGAGCATGAAGGGGATGCACAAGGGTGTTTGAGGGTATGTCATGGTTGTTGCTTATATTGAATTTCTGACCAACTCACATTACATATTATATTGGCACCACTACTGCCATGTCTTTGCGAATCTTGTCTGGTTTGTGCAATAATGCCCTTTCCTGAGGATCACCATGAAGACCCACAACTGATGCCACCCATTGTGTCACTGCAGAGTGGGTGTAGGTGTATTTGCAGGGCTCTTTTGTGTAGACGGCTGAGAGACGTCGGCGATGTCCCCGGTGGCACCCTGGAAGGATGCGGAGGAGAAGTTGTTGAGGGCAATGGTGACTTTGACAGCGACAGGTAAGAAGATGGTGCTTGGGCCAGCCGGGAGCAGCTCGGCATGAAGGAGGCTGCAGATGTCCACGACTACATGTCGATGACTCTGAGCCTCCGTGTGCACTGCTGCTCAGAGAGCCTCGGTCTGTGGACCCTGTGGCGAGGGTAGTGCCCTCTGCGACACATCTCTCTCTGCCTTTGCCCTCCCTCCTGCTGTACAGGTGGATGTGTCACAGCACTGTGTTGTGGAGCTCCACGTGTCAGAGGTGGACGGCGTGGATGGCGAGGCTGGTGATGCTGTTTGCCCTCCGAGCAGGTCATGACTGCAGCTATGGCGGCCCCCATTCGTAAGATGTACATCTGAGGGGGTCCGCAAGGTAGGTACATGTTTCTGGACCCCGGGGTAGGTCTGCAAGTTGGTGACTTTGATTGTCAGGAGGAGGGTGGTGGAGGTCAAACTTTGTCCCAAGTGACAGAGTGGCCTCCTGCAATGAGTGAGGGTCTCCCCCCCCACCTGTCAAATGGACCTTTGCAGCTGCCACAGGCTGACAGCTGCAACAGGTCCATTTGAACTGGGAGTGTTTCCCCCAGTATGAGAAACAGTCGCAGTTTGCTATAAAATCCCACCCCTCCTCACATAATCCCTTAATCAGGTCAGTTAATAACCTGAACAAGCAAAATAAATAGCTTCAAGTGGAACCCTGCTGGCTTTAATTGCCTGCGGGATTCCCACCAGCGGGGGCTGCGCGCGCACGCCGGCGCGTCAGTGGGGAACCCGGAAGTGGGCGGGTTGGAGCCGGGCTCCGGTCCCGCTCCGTGATTCTCCGATTTTCGGAGCCCCCCTGCCAGGAATGCACCCGATAGCGGGTGCTAAAATGATGCCCCATATTTCCAACCCAGCTCGCTGCGAGCAGGGTTCCCACATGGCAGCTTGGAATTATCCCTGTTGTTTCATTGGCATAGGTTTCTAAACTCAAATCCTTTCAGATCTCTAGTACCTTATCCATGTGACTAATATTCATGTGTCAGTCTAGACAGTGAATCCCTAGAACACATGCTTAAATGCATAGTGGTGCTTGAATCCACCACAGTCTGACTCAGAAACAAGAAGGCTGTCAACTTTCTCCACGTTGAAATGTTTTTATTTAAATACTTTTAGTTTGTGAATTATTGAATTATGTTGTGCAACATTTCCAGCAACCAACATTCATCAAAACTAACTCAAAAGTACCTTTGTTGCCTTCTTGTTAGCTCAGTGGAAGACTGTAGCAGGTGATGTGTGCTGCATCATTCAGACCAGGAACATCTCTGATTTGATCCCTGATCTGTGCCAAATTAACCCCTCAAATGAGGCACCAGTGTGAGCCCAATAACCGGACCCAGTGTCTACCAGGCTAGGGAGAGGAAAAGAAATAGCCCAAGATTCCAGCTTCTCATTTCTATCCATTAGCCTTTAGTAAAGGTATGTCAGTAGATGTTGGGAGAGCGCAGGATTGGCTGTGAGTTGAGGCCCTCCACCCAAAAAAGATATTGGGCCCAATATTACCATCGCGGCGGGGGGTCGATTGGGCGCGTGGGTAACGCGCCCGGTGAAATCAGTCTGCTTCGCACGCAATCCCAGGCTGATTGGATCCACTTACCTCTTGTTCCGGATTCCCCACTGCTGAGCTGCGCGTCGGGCGGGCTGCGCATGCGCAGTAAGGTCTTTCAGCTGGAGGAGCTCTATTTAAAGGGGCAGGCCTCCACTGACAGATGCTGCAACAAATAGAAAAAATTACAGCATGGAGCAGCCCAGGGGGAAGGCTGCTCCCAGGTTTAATGATGCCTCACTCCAGGTACCATTGGATGGGGTGAGGAGGAGGGGGAGGACAGAGATCTTCCCCCCAGCGGGCGGGAGGAAGCGGCCTGCCTCTGCCACCAAGAAGGCCTGGCTCGAGGTGGCAGAGGAGGTCACCTGCACCACCAACATATCGCGCACCCGCATACAGTGCAGGAGGCGCTGCAATGACCTAAGTAGGTCAGCCAAAGTGAGCACACTTACTCATTCCCCTACACTCCATCTGCCACATCACCGCCCCCACCCCACATCTCCTTCTGCACAGCCAACACTACTCTGTCACATCACCCCTCACACCCACTCAAACCTCATCCTCATCTTACCTGCACTTTCCCACCTTGCCAGTACTCATCCCGCCACTACCACTCAACTCAATCCTCATACAATCTCATGGCTCTATCTCATACGCACCCTCTCATGCATCTCTTTCACGGTCAGCCTCACTCAACCTGCCACTACCTGTGCTGCAGCCACAGGGCATGCATCATATATGTGCAGTAGGAAGCGTAAGGCAAACGTGTCGTGAGCATGAAGGGGATGCACAAGGGTGTTTGAGGGTTTGTCATGGTTTTTACTTATGTTGAATTTCTGATCAACTCACATTACATATTATATTGGCACCACTACTGCCACGTCTTTGCGAATCTTGTCTGGTTTGTGCAATAATGCCCTTTCCTGAGGATCACAATGAAGACCCACAACCGATGACACCCACTGTGTCACTGCAGAGTGGGTGTAGGTGTATTTGCAGGGCTCTTTTGTGCAGACGACTGAGAGACGTCGGCAATGTCCCCAGTGCCACCCTTAAAGGATGCGGAGGAGAAGTTGTTGAGGGCAGTGGTGACTTTGATAGCGACAGGTAAGAAGGTGGTGCTCGGGCCAGCCGGGAGCAGCTCGGCATGAAGGAGGCTGCAGATGTCCACGACTACATGTCGAGTGACTCTGAGCCTCCGTGTGCACTGCTGCTCAGAGAGGTCCAGGAAGCTGAGCCTCGGTCTGTGGATCCTGTGGCGAGGGTAGTGCCCTCTGCGACGCATCTCTCTCTGCGGTAGCCCTCCCTCCTGCTGTGCAGGTGGATGTGTCACAGCACTGTGTTGTGAAGCTCCATGTTTCAGAGGTGGACAGCGTGGCCGGCGAGGCTGGTGATGCTGTTCACCCTCCGATGAGGTCATGACTGCAGATACGGCGACCCCCATCCGGAAGATGTACATCTGAGGGGGTCCGCAAGGTAGGTACATGTGTCTGGACACCAGGGTAAGTGTGCAAGTTGGTGAATTTTGTTGTTAGGAGGAGGGTGGTGGACGTCTCTCAGTCATCTGCACAAAAGAGCCCTGCAAATACACATACACCCACTCTGCAGTGACACAATGGGTGGCATCATTTGTTCAAAGTGACAGAGTAGCCACCTGCAATGAGTGAGGGTCTCCCCCCCCCCATCTGTCAAATGGACCTTTGCAGCTGCCACAGGCTGATGGCTGCAACATGTCCATCTGAACTGGGAATGTTTCCCCCAGTACGGGAAACAGTGTCAGTCAGTTGCAAAATCCGATCCCTGCTAAAATAACAGGTCAATCAGGTCTGTAAACAACCTGAAGTACCTGTTCAAGTACTTTAAGTGGCACCCCGCTGGCTTTAATTGCCGGCGGGAGTCCCACATGCGGGGACTGCACGCATGTCAGCACGTCAGTGGGGAAACTCGGAAGTGGGCGGGTTGGAGCCGGGCTCCAGACCCGCCCTGGGAATCCCCGATTTTCGCAGCCCCCCTGCCACGAACACACCCGATTGCGGGTGCGAAAATCGAGCCCATTGCCTCCATTGAACTTGGGATCCTGAGTCTAACAGTATGAAGTCTAATGTCTCATTGCAAAGTTGCTTATCTCCATTACTATAGTTGGTCAGAAACAGAGAAACATACTGATAGTCATTGGTGGGGTATTTTTGGTGGAATGCTCAGCAGTATAAGAATTTTTTTTTCTGTTGCTTTCCTTCCTTCCTCACCAGTGAGGCAGAGACTTGCAAAATCGGCCCTGTAGAGAAAAGCTTCATGCTTTTCAAAGTTGTGTCTTCATTGGAAGATTTCTATTTAATTCCACCCCCCCACCCACTCACTGGTCCCCTTTGTTCTCATGTCCACTTCTGAAGGCAGCCACTTATTCTGGGATTTAGGGATTTATTCCAGGGGAGCACAGGAAGCGTGCGGCTCCCTGGTCAGGTGTCACTATTTGAAGGAGAGCAGGGATTTCTCCTGTTGTGGCCAACATCCCTCCCTCAACCAACAATACCAGAAACATACATTAATTTACTGTTTGTGTATCTTTCCTGCATGCAAATTAGCCACTGCATTTGCCCATATTACAACAGTGACTGCACTTCAAAAGTAATTCATTGGCTGTAAAATGCTTTGGCATGTCCTAAGGGACTATATAATGTGCGTCCTTTTTTAAGTCAAGCTGAAGATAAAAAGGAAGACAATCAATCAAACAATTACAAAACAGCTAAGATTTTAAGGGCATTATTTACTAAGATAACAACAAGGGGACGCTGATGTCGGTGAGAAGAGAGGTGCACCAAGTAAGGTATTTTTCAAATCCATTAAGAATCCATGTGCTGCAGTGTCACTTTTCACTTCTGTGCTTTTTTTATGATTGAGATCTTTTACCTCACACTAAATTCCTTTTCACCAGGCAATGACCTATGTCTATTCACTTATCTATTAATAATCACTTTCCTGGTTACAGTACAGCAAGCAAGAAGGGGTGAGAATGCCTATTTTTCTTTTTAATTAATGACCAACTTACAAAATTACAAAAAAAGTATTGGTCTTAAACCTGTGATCCTGAAGAATGTGATTTTGTTAGCAGGCTATTAATTGTGGAGAGAAACAGGAAAATAACCTGTTTTTTTAAAAAGAGAACTGTTATCCCTTTAAATCTGAATGCACTAATTGGACTTCTGCTGCCCCCTGGTGGTGTTGCACAATATCTTTTTGTTGCCATTTATCATAACATTTTCAGATCTCAGTAAACTCAAAAAGGAATTTCATCCATCAGTTATGAAGAGCTGTTCAGTATATAAAATTAGATATTGTTTTATGCCTGAGCCTCATACACAGAAAATTTGGAATAAAAAAATTACATGATTGGTCTCACAACTGTTTGGATGTCTAGAAACAAATTAATATTTAAAAAGTGAGCCATGTTCACAAATGCCTTCCTCCCACCCACTGTTCCCCAGTAAACAGTAGATCAACAGAGAAGGTCTAGACATGAAGAGGATTGGGAGTACCTGTTTAGTCATCTCATTGCATTTATACATCATAAAATATACTCAGAATCATTACATGTTGGATGATGTCATAACAGGAATAAAACAAATAAGAAAAAAGCAGAGGGGAAGCAGTTACAGTGAATGTATTTTAATGTTTACATTCTGGAAAATCTATCAATATACTTAACAATGTAGAGTGACATTCCAGTTCAGTACTAAGAGAGATATCGGGGGTGATTTTAAAGCCCAAGAACGGGTGGGCTGGGGGCAGGTGGGAG
Organism: Heptranchias perlo; assembly: GCF_035084215.1. Lineage (NCBI taxonomy): Eukaryota > Metazoa > Chordata > Chondrichthyes > Hexanchiformes > Hexanchidae > Heptranchias > Heptranchias perlo. The sequence goes on along the minus strand of NC_090332.1, from coordinate 50,257,817 downwards.
TTGAAAATAGTTATTTTTTAGGTCGCGACCACAACCCGGCTTTATTTCCGGGTTTAATGTCAGCACGTAAAAAACAGGCTTCCCACTGGGAATGCAAAGTCCGAAAATTTTACGATTGCGACCCAAAAAAACAACTATTTTCAACTCCCACCCACCCCCAGCTCACCCATTCTTGGGGTTTAAAATCATCCCCATCGTCTTTCGGATGAGACTTTAAACCAAGGTCCCATCTGCCCTCTCAAGTGAACGTAAAAAAATCCCATGGAAGAAGAACTCTCCCCGATGTCCTGGCCAATATTTATCCCTCAACCAACATCACTAAAAACAGATTATCTGGTCATTATCACATGCTGTTTGTGGGTCCTTGCTGTGCACAAATTGGCTTCCACATTTTCTACAGTACAACAGTGACTACACTTCAAAAGTTCTTCATTGGCTGTAAAACGCTGTGAGACGTTTTGAGGTCGTGAAAGGGACTACATAAATGTGTCTTCCTTTTTTTCACTTAAGGGTTTTTATTTCAGATTTTCAGCATCTGTAGTATTTTGCTTTTTACAAGAAGGATTCACACTTGTAATCCCTCAGTGTAATTTTAGGTCGCTGATTCTTGTAACTATTCTGAAATGTTCAATAGTGCCAAAGAACAATCATTACCACTCTTAGAACACTGTCAAATCTGGTGGATCACACTTTTAGTCAGATATTATAACACAAATCCATGTTCAGAAAACAAAATACTTTGTACACCATGGGGGTAATTTTCTGTGGGTCAGAATGACACTGTCATGCACATTGGAAAATGGCAGGTGCAACGCCTATGATTTCTCCCAATAAGTTTAATGGGTGGATTTTGTGAGCAGTGCACCTGCGATTTTCCGATATTCATTGCCAGTGGGCAAGTTTCTCACTTTGCTGAGTAGGACCGCTGTTGGCAAAATGATGTGCCTTCAATCAAAGACTAATTATAATCCTTTTACCTCAGGTTTGCTGAACCCTAAATGAGACAGCAGTTCACCCATCGCAGCGGTATTTACTGCAACAACATATCACAACTGACACAAGGTCAAATATTACACACCGAACACATCCTGAAAAATACAGGCCTCACAGATATAATATTTATAATGATATTTACCTATCACTTTACAGTATGCGAGTAAATTTGTTCTTTACTCCACAAAACCTCTTATTCCCAGATATTTACATTTTAATTTTTTTGCTGTACTTCTTCGCAGTATTTGCTTAGGTATATGCTTTATTTTTATCTCCTCCTTCCTTTAAATCATCCTCTCTTTTACTCAGTCATTTATATGATAAAATATATTTTTCCCTCCTTACAGTGAATTTATAGATCTTGCTGAAGCTGTCCTTAGAATGGCACTGTCTGGGGAAATTGTTTCAACTGCAAAGCACCATAACAGTTCACCATTACCCAGGCCTGGCTGACTGACAAACTCCTCCAGCAATGTCTGAGGTCAGCATCAAAGCCCCTCATAAACATCTTCCTCCAGCCCTATGGCAAACTTTAGTCACCCATCAGATACAAAAGAAAACTCAACCCAAACAATATCACAGAATCAATAAAAGTATAAAATGCTGAAAAGAATGAAACCTTTTTATTTTTAAATTTTTCCACTGATTATAACTCAGTTATTAATTGTGAAATTTTTGCTTGTGTCATTGTATACTCTCAGTATTGTAATTCGAGAAGAACAAGGTAAAAACTACAACTCCCATGATGCATTTCTCCCTCTCGCTTTCACAAACACCGCCACACCCCTCCACACACACACTCACACACACTCACTCACACACACACACATAGAATTTGTCCACAGGAGCTATAACTCCCTGGCCCTGTTCTACGTAGTTGTCATGTGATATGTGTTGTCATGGTGCACTCATTTATTATAGTTCCACAGGACACAGAAGTTGTCCACAGCAGCTGGAAATCCCAAGCAACCGAGAGCCTGTTGAAATTTCCAACTCACCCTGACTGAAGCCCAGGCCTATGTGGGGGAAGCTTCTTTCAGGCATTTTAAATATACATAACCAATTTTATGGGCAAGTTCAATTTTTTTTTAGAACACTGTGATTTTTGAATGTGTTTGTTATGCTATGTATATAATTTCTAGCTGCATACTCTGGCTGAGTGAAGACGGAGATAGTGGTTGATAATAGTGTGATGAAATTATTTCAGTGATTTGATCGATCAGTTTTGTTGGACTTGCAGGTTAGTGACTGGTAATTTCAAAAATCAATTGCGGGATTTGATTATTTGGCTTTGTGCCGGTTACTGCTTCCGCAATGTTAATTTTTGCTACTTTTGTTGTATTCACATTTAGCCAACTGAATATTGATTGGTAACTTAACAGATAAGTAGTTATTAGAGCCAGTTGCATTTGCCTTATGTTACACCTCTGAGGCAACTAGATGTTAGACTTTTAATTATATAACGTTAGAAATCACTGTTGATGATATTAATGGGAAATGCTTAACATGTTTGTATAGTATCCCTCTCCTCATTATTTTAACAGATGCATTAATCCCTTAAATAACCATTAGTCCATTAATATCAGTAAAATCTAATAATTTTTAAAGTGATTCACTCACAGGACATAGATGACACTGGCAAGGCCACATTTACTGCTCATCCCTAATTTTCCAGAGAAGGCCTTCTTTTTGAACCCCTACAGTCCTTGAAGTGATGGCACTCCCACAAAATAAACAATATTTATTTATAGATATACAATGATAAAGTCTAATAAAGATTATTCATGGATACTGAATCAGGACCCAAAAATTGCTGTCCATATCCCTGCACTGAAAGAAATTTATTGTCTGATGATGGTTGTCACAAAGACTTTGATGATGACAGCAAAAGAAGTCTCAGGCCATTTCATGCTGCCTTCTTCTGTTGTCTGTGTGCGCACAAATGATACATATATGGAAAGCACACCTGCAGTTCTGGCATTGCTGGTAAGTTGAGCTTTCAGATATGCCTTCCTCTCCTTTCTTTTCTATAGATTCCACCTTTTGGTTTTCAAAATGTACCACTCCTTTGAGAAGGGGAGCACATCAGCCTGCCCAGTTCTTGGCACATTTCCAGTCCTCCACTGCCATGGTTGATCATATTTTTCTTGAGAATGTGCTTGAATTGTTTGTGTTAGCTATCTCTCTTATGTTTTCCTTCTTTGAGCCATCTGTTTAGGAAGCTGACCGTCCTCCACTTTCACCACATGGCTGATCATATGGAGTTGCACCCTTATGAGCACCACATCAATGCCTGTGCCAGAACCTCAGTACTTTGTCCTACTATCTGATGTTCATGATGGCTTGAGCTGTTATATGTCAAGCCTTGGCCTCTCGCCTCTGAGCCAGTAGGTTGTGGGTTCAAGCCCTCTACTCCAGAGACTTCAGACACACAATCTAAACTGAGACTCCAGTGCAGTTCTGAGGCAGTGCTGCACTGCCAGAGACATTAAACCAGGGCCCTCTCTGCCCTTTCAGGAGGATGTAAAAGATCCCATGGAACTATTTGAAGAGAAGGGGTGTGCTTCTGGTGTGCTGGCCAACCTTTGCCCCTCAACCAACATTACTAAAGCATTTATCTCACTGCTATTTGTGGGTCCTTGCTCTGTGCAAATCGGCTGCCACATGTTCTTTCATTACAACAGTGACTATACTTCATATACTCAAAAGTACTTCACTGGCTATGAAGCACTTTGGGACATTCTGAGCTGGTGAAAGCTGCTAAATAAATGCAAGTTCCTTCTTTCTATTAAGTTCTTTGATGTGTTTTCTTGAGCAGGTGGAAGGCTTGCAGTCATACAATAGGATGGCTGCTTGATATAATTTGAGCTTGGCTTGTATCAAACACTTGCTTCCTTTGATGCCTGAGGGGTGCAGCTGGTAACCTCTTCGCTGAACATGCCATAGTTTGAGATGATGCTGCTCAGGAATGCAAGCGGTTTGACCATGTTCAACTGGGTTCTGTTAATGATAACTTTTGGCAGGACATGCAGATGATGACTTTTGGTGGGGCATTCAGTTTAGACAAGTCTGGTTGATGCATAACCTTTGTTTCTTTGATTATTAGGCTGTAGCTCGTTGTGGCTGTGGCAAAATGGTCAATTGAATTAGAGCTTTCTCTCCTTGAGTGCTTCAAGAGCACAGTTGCCAGAATGTCAACTCATGGACTATTGCCAACCTCATTTTGGTGCGCACATGAAGTTGATTGTAGTCGAATATCTGGCGGGATGGGGGTGGTCTGAAAACCAATGCGAATTCTCTTAGATCATTCGTCACGATCACCAGTATGTAATCAATGACCCCCAAATAAGCTGGATGCCAAGATGCACTCCTGCTTGACACCATTTAAGATGGAGTAGCATTTGATAATGTAACTACTGATGGTCACTCTACCATCATACAGCTGGCAAATGATGTTTGTAAATTTGACTGGGTAAACTTAGATAGCACCTCCCAGAGGCACAATCTATTGATGGTGTTATAAGTCTCAGTCAGGTCAGCAAACACTGAGTACAGATCCTTTTTCTGCACCTGGCATTTCTCCCATACCAGACATGCCACAAAAACCATGCTGATCAACTATCACTTCGCACAGAACCCACGCTGAGTCCCAGATAGGACACAGTGCGTCACATTGGTCAGTTGTCAGTTCAGAAGCAAATCTGTTAGAATCTTGCTAGCAACTGACAGAAGCAAGATTCTGTGATAATTTCCAGATTCAACAACAACTTGGATTTATATAGCACATTTAATGTAGAAAAAATCACAAGATTTGCACCGCACTGTCTCTCATACCCGTCAATTACTTTCTCTGCTAAATATCTATCTCGTTCTCTCTTGAACACTGTCTGCTATAAGTAATGTACATTAATACTCATACTCAGGAAGGACTGAACAGGCTGGGGCTCTTTTTTCAGGAAAGCCTGAACAGGCTGGAGTTATTTTCTCTAGAAAACAGAAGACTAAAAGAGATCTTTAAAATTATAAAGGGGTTTGATAGGGTAGACATGGACAAGAAGTTTCCATTTGTGGGGGAGTCCAAAACTAGGGGCCATAAATATAAGATAGTCACTAATAAATCCAATAAGGAATTTACTCAGAGAGTGGTGAGAATGTGGAACTCACTACCACATGGAGTGGTTGAAATGAATAGCATAGATGCATTTAAGGGGAAGCTGGGTAAGTACATGAGGGGGAAAGGAATAGAAGAAAATGTCGATAGGGTGAGATGAAATAAATAGAGTGGGAGGAGGCTCGTGTGGAGCATAAACACCGGCATGGACCGCTTGGAATGAATGGCCTGTTTCTGTGCTGTAAATTCTATGTGGTTCTATGTAATATTTGCTTTTTTACTTATTCACACCTTCAGAAAAAAATGATAAATTGTAGATGGATTTGAATCTGAGGAATTTGCCCTTATTTCTGCCCATGTAAATGGTGGATTGGGGTAGGAGGAGAGGGGATGTGATGGAATAGGAGGGGAGGAGTTACATTGTAGTCAAAGTCACTTATAAAGTTGATGAAAATCCAAACAAGTATTTTTTTTAGTGATAAAGGTGACAATTTAACATAAAAGCCACTTTAATAAATAAATCCTGCAATGGGTCTAGTAACTCTTGTTATATTACACTCCCATTCTGACAGCCCTAACATGATTGGACTCTCAGCATTAATTAGCCCATGGGGTGAGCTCTGGCAGCTTAAGAACATAAGAAACAGAAACAGGAATAGGCCATTCGGCCCCTCGAGCCTGCTCTGCCATTCAATAAGATCATGGCTGATCTTCGACCTCAATTCCACTTTCCCGCCCGATCCCCATATCCCTTGATTCCCCTAGAGCCCAAAAATCTATCAATCTCATTCTTCAATATATCCATAGCCCTCTGGGGTAGAAAATTCCAAAGATTCACCACCATCTGAGTGAAGAAATTTCTCCTCATCTCAGTCCTAAATGGCCTAGCCCTTATTCTGAGACTGAGACCCCTGATTCTAGACTCCCCAGGCAGGGGAAACATCCTCCCTGCATCTACCCTGTCGAGCCCTGTAAGAATTTTGTATGTTTCAATGAGATCGCCTCTCATTCTTCTAAACTCTAGAGAATACAGGCCTAGTCTACTCAATCTCTCCTCATTCGACAATCCCGCCATCCCAGGAATCAGTCTGGTGAATGTTTGATGCACTCCCTCTATGCCAAGTGTAACCTTTCTTAGGTAAGGAGACCAAAACTGTCCAAGTGTGGTCTCACCAAAGCCCTATACAATTGCAGCAAGACTTCCTTTGTTTTGTACTCCAACCCTCTTGCAATAAAGGCCAACATACTATTTGCCTTCCTAATTGCTTGCTGTACCTGCATGTTAACTTTCTGTGTTTCATAAGAACATAAGAAATAGGAGCAGGAGTAGGCCATACAGCCCCTCAAGTCTGCTCTGCCATTCAGTAAGATCATGGCTGATCTTTGGCCTCAACTCCACTTTCCCGCCCGATCCCCATATCCCTCGATTCCCCATGAGTCCAAAAATCTATCGATCTCAGTCTTGAACATATTCAACGACTCAGCATCCACAGCCCTCTGGGGTAGAGAATTCCAAAGATTCACAACACTCTGAATGAAGAAATTCCTCCTTATCTCAGTCGTAAATGGCCGACCCCTTATTCTGAGACTATGCCCCCTAGCTCTAGACACTCTAGCCAGGGGAAACAACTTCTCAGTATCTACCCTGTCAAGCCCCCTCAGAATCTTATATGTTTCAATGAGATCATCTCTCATTCTTCTAAACTTTAGAGAGTACAGGCCTAGTCTACTTAATCTCTCCTCATAGCACAACTCTCTCATCCCAGGAATCAATCTAGTGAATCTTTGTTGCACCGCCTCTAAGGCAAGTATATCCTTCCTTGGATAGTTTTGTGTACAAGGACACCCAAATCCCTCTGAACACCAACATTTAATAGTTTCTCACCATTTAAAAAATATTCTGTTTTTCTATTCTTCCTTGGCTGACAGATAAGGAAGAATAGCTCTTTCCTATAGTAATTGAAAACTGTCAGCATTCCAATGCTAGAACATGTTGGACAATCACAATGGTGCCCATGAGGGTGTCTGCGGCCAAACTCATCTCCCCCCCCACTCCCATTAAGATGAAGAATAGTGTGGTGATGGGGAGCTACAAAATGAAGGTAGAATGGACAAAGTCAATATAAGGAAACATATTTTTTAAAAGGTCTCCTTTGATATGGCTGATATTCTTTTGTTGCTTGTGTGATTCTGTAGGAGTTACACAGAAATGTTTGGCAGGCAGCCCAGACTATCACAATTGTGTGCAATATACAGGTCACCACAAAAGTACCTAATACAGAAAGTATTAACAAAAGTAGTACTATCCGTGCAGAAGTTAGGCAAAAATCTATCTGAAGCAACTGTAAAAATGTAATGCTGAATTTAAGGAAATGTTACAAATCACTGAAATATTTCTTAAAATAACTAAAACAAAAGTTTGATTTTGCTATGTTTGTGGTAACATATGGTCCTCTGGTAACGTAAGGAAATTGGAAAATATAAAATGAGGACAGAGTGGGGCTTTCGGTCCTGTTCTTAACCAGACAATCATCTAGCTCCTTTTTAAAGAGTTAACTGCTGTTGGAATCTAGCATCTGATGATAGAGGTTGTTTACCAATGCAGAAGGTTGAACTCTCACCTTGATTAACATTGAACAAGTTTTACCAGTTCTCAACTGGGTTCCCTGGTGGAGCACCATAGGTTAGTTGATCACTCCATTTCATGGGCATGGACAGCCTACAAAATTTGTATTTTTCTCTTTTTGCTCTAGTGTTCTCCTCAAAATAGGATGGTGGGAGAATGTGGACTGTAAACTTTCCATCGCCAGTATTAATGTTATCATGTAGTTGACCAGTAGGAAGTGCGGTTAGTCAACGTGGGGATATCCCTCTCCTTTACTTTTACATGGAGTTCCATCTAACAAACCAGCCAAGAACGGGCAAAATTAATCACACTGGTGTGAGAAAGTTCAAGTAACAAGCAGGCCTTTAACTGAAAGCATCTTCTGAGAGTCAAGCACTGAATTGCTCCAACTACTGGCACCATCCAAAATATGTAAATTTACTATCATCTAATATAAGAAATAAAAAAATTTCTGTCAGTGTCAAACAATGATGATAAAGGGCTTCATGTAGGTTTTATTTTCCTGTAGAAAGAGTCCTAAAGGAATTAAACTGTTTCCTAGTTGTGGCTATGAAGATTATATGCCGGGAAAGGTTGGCTGGTTTAGTGTCAATTCCAGTAGGCCTTTTGTTCCTAAATAGTGATAACTCGCCCCTATACAGCAGGAGAAAGAGTGAAAACAATCACAAACTACAGAAAAGAACTATTAGCAGCTTATGTTCTGCAAAACTCAGTTCTCCACTAAAGCATTTCAGTAGACTCACTCTTAGTAATTGTACACGCACACACATGATATAATTCATACCTCTAGTATGGAGGTATATGTATATTGATCTTATGTGACCGACAACAAAGAGACGCCAATCAGATCAGTTTATGCACAGTAAACATGCCACTTGAACATCATTGTTTTGGCATTATGCTCTCAGAAAAATATCAACCCTGAATTTGTGGAATAAGCTTTAACTTAAACAGCCTGTACAATGATATACTTGAAAAGGAAAAATTTGCAGGGCCATGAAGAAAGAGCAGGGGAGTGGGACTAATTGGATAGCTGTTTCAAAGAGCCAGCACAGACACGATGGGCCAAATCGCCTCCTTCTGAACTGTATGATTCTATGAATTGTTGTGAATAGTGCTACTAGAGTTAATTATACATTTTGATAAAAATGACTGAGAATTTGCTCTCCCGATGGCTCAGAGTTTCTCTTTAAAGTATTTATTATTTTCTTTTCTTCCTGTTTGTGATCTGTCTGTGCCACACTACATCCTCAGGTGACAGGACATCCAACCAACTGCAAGTTTTCTGCCAATGCTGATCTGTCATCAACTGCTTGGACACACACAACAGTGAGTCAGGGTGACTCTCCATCCAATTTTCCTCATTGCTTCCATTTGGCACGTCCCACAACAGGCCTACTGATTAGGAATTTCAATGTATGAGAAGGAGTGGGATGAGTAATAAGCTTTTAAACCTTTTTTTATCAGCCCTCATGGCTCAATTGATTAAAGCCCTGAGTCACACAGACCAGAAGGTCCATAGGTTCAATCCCCTGTTTAATCTTAGATCGCTGATCTCAGCTGGGGATGGGGTAAGGGCCTTACAATTGGCCTTAGCAGCCCTAGCGTCAGTAGAGCCGTCATGGGTCATGCCACCTGGAAGTTGGAGCTATCCCACAGCAAGAAAAATTGAGAGACTCACCCTTGTTCACTGTTGATATTTTAATGGCCCATGTCGGAAGTAATGAAAAGGCAGATTTTTCTGATCCCCCCCTCCAATGCACGGGTCTAGGAGTGCTGGGTGACCTGTCCCAGGCCATGTGTAGGGGGGGGAGGGGAGGGGGGGGGGAGGGGAGGGGAGGGGGGGGGGAGGGGAGGGGTGGGGGGGAGGGGTGGGGGGGAGGGGATTCCTCATACCTTGCTCTCCTGCCTCAGGTCTCCACGTGTATCCTTGAGGGCAGCAGGAGTCTAAGGGAAGGCCATAGCACCATGATTCACTGGGCACACGTACAAGAAGCGCCCAGCCAGCAATGCTCAAGAAAATGAGATGGGAGGTAGGGAATACCTCATCCCAACTCATTTACATGGCTGTGATAGGCTTGCCGATGCAGGACTAGCTACGTCCCCCTACCCGCAGGGAAGTCACGGAAATTCTGGAACAAAATAAAAGGGGAAGACACCCAGCAAAACATGTCTCTGACCTTTTCACCTGGGGAATGGGCATGCACCACGGGCAAGGGTCAGGAAACGCTACCCCCATGTGTGCATGGATGTCAAGCCAGAACAGGATTCGGCTCGGCTATGGTGCCCCCAAGTTGAATACTTCAACACTTACTGTCTCGGCTCACACATGAAGAGTGACCACTTGGGCAAGGCATCAGAAAACAACCAGCACTTGTGAAGGCAGAGAATGAGGAAAGCAGAGAAAACGGGTGGAAACAGGAGGAAGAAAAAAAAGATCAAAAATCCATTTCTCCCCCCAAAATTTTGGTGGTATAAAAGAATATTGGATTTGTATTATTGTCATACCTGTGTGCATTCAGTCCTGATATCACCAGACACTACACCAGCAACCCATTCTATGTTATTTTTCTTATACCTCAATGGGTTTCCTCCAGACACTATACAGTTCTCTAAGAAATGAGTTCGCCAGTGAGTCAAGAAGAATAACAACTTGCAATTACATAGTGTATTTGATGTTGTAAAACATTTCAAGGCACTTCACAGGATCATGATCAGATAAAAATTGATGCCGAGCCAAAGAAGGAGACATGAGGACAGGTGACGAAAAGCTTGGTCAAAGAGGTAGATTTTAAGGAATGTCTTAAAGGAGGAGATAGAGATTGTGAGGCGGAGAGGTTTAAGGAGGGAATTCCAGGGCTTAGAGCCTAGATGGCTGAAGGCACGGCTGCCATTAGTGGAGCAAAGGAAGTGGGGATGGATAAGAGGCCAGAGTTGGAGGAAGGTAGAGTTCTTGGAGGGTTGTAGTGCTGAGGAGGTTACAGAGATAAGGAGGGGCAAGTCCATGAAGAGATTTGAACACGACGATGAGAATTTTAAATTCGAGGCATTGGTGGACTGGGAGTCAACGTAGGTCAGCGGGCACAGGGGTGATAGTTGAACAGAGTTTGGTGCAGTTTAGGATACGGGTAGCAGAATTTTGGATGAGCTGTAGTTTTTGGACGGTGAAAGATGGGAAGTTGGCCAGGAGAGTACTGGAATAATCGAGTCTGGAGATAACAAAAGTATGGGTGAGGGTTTCAGCAGCAGATGGGCTGAGGCAGGGGCTGAGACAAGCAATATTATGGAGGTGGAAGTAGGAGGCCTATGTGATAGAGAGGATATCAGGTCAAGGGCAAATAGAACGCAGAGGTTGCGAACAGTCTGGTTCAGTCTGAAACAGTGGCCAGAGAGGGGGTGGAATCGATGGCTAGGAAACGGAGTTTGTGGCGGGGCCTGAAGACTTTGGTCTTCTCAATGTTGAGATGGAGGAAATTACAGTTCATCCAGACTGGATGTCGGACAAGCAGGATGACAAATCAGAAGCAATGGAGGGGTCAAGAGAGATGGTAGTGAGATAGAGCTGGGTGTCGCCAGTGTATATGTGGAACCTGACGTCGTATCTTCAGATGATGACATCGAGGAGCAGCATGTAGATGAGGAATAGAAGGGGGCCTAGGATTGATCCTTGGGGGACTGCAGAGGTAACAGTGTGGGAGTGGGAACAGAAGTTATTGCAGGAGATATAGCTGATCAAGAGCATGCTATGATCTGAGTAAGTTTAAAATTACTGTTTGTAATTAATGTAAGTGCAATTTAGCTGTAAAGATCCACTAATTAAAAATATACTTGGATATATATTGCATGGACTGAGAATAGGCCACTCCTTCCATTGACCACAATCTTTCCTGTCATGGACTCTGCCCCACCTATTTAACTTACGGAAGCAACACTCTAGGAAAATACTCAAAGGTTATCAAAACTCCAGAATAGTCATCCAGTATCGTATCTCCACCATTCAACCCTGGCCTGATGCCCTTCACAGGGGCTGCCACTCTCTGCTCCAGCAACACAGGAAATAGTGTCCCACGGACTGTTCAATCATCTCAGCCTATACCCAAGACCATGTCCTTCAATTTTATTCCCTATCAGACATATACAGAGCTCTCTTTTGAAAGCAACTGAAAATGCACCAACTGCTTTTGCTGGATAAGCTGGTATAAAGTTATTTAGAGTATGAGAATTCTGAGAATTAAATGTAAAGCTGTAACACAATCAATGGTTCTAATGGTGTCAAAGACCTTAAGAACAAAGCTAAAGTGGCTTGTGACTGTTACCTGAACCCTCAAATTGAATTGAAGTCTTCTTACAAAATCCCAGTTATAATTTAATATATTTTATAAATTTGCAATTTTCTCACTGCTTTATTAAATCTTTTTCATGTTGAATTTTTCATCCAAGTTCGAGCCTTGTATTAGCACTGACTATTTTCTCTCACTACTAGCAGTTTTTGCTGTTAAACGTAGTAACAAGAAAAGGGTTTTAAACAGTTCAATGTAAAAATATGTTAACTGTAATCAGAGTATTCCCTATTCTGCACAGATTGTAGGTTTGAAATGAGCTCAGATCCTAAATAATTCAGATTTCCTGGCTCCTTCCAGACCTATTTTCAGATTGTAATATCAGCTCAAATGGTCTTTCTCATTCGGTAGTCTTCCCAGTTTGTTTATCTTCAATGTACTCTGAACTATCCTCAGGGCCACTGGTTCACAGCGACTGAATAAGTCAAATTCCATTTATTACATGGAATGCCAGGATTTTTACCAGTGATTTAGGAATTGCATTCTGCGATTCCAGATATTTCTCTGTGGAAATGGAAAACCCTCAATTATAAATGCAAAGGGCCAGCTCTTTCCAGTAATTAGGACCATTGGTTTATTATAATGATTGAATAGCCAAATTCTGTTTTTATTACATGAGATTCCAGGATCTTCACCACTGTTTTGAGATCACAATCGGCAATTTAATCTGTGCCGGCGGTCTGATATCTTCTGTGGATTAAGAAAATTACCCATGTGGCTGCGTTACAAATTAAGTCCACAGTGACGCTTAAGCTGGTTTGACATTACCCTTAGAGAGGTACTTGTGTCACTGGTCCCCAACACACAGGTCTCCTGCAATCCCAATGTTAACTTACTGGATTCATTAAGACTGGGACCTCCCAGCAGCTGGTCTTAGTGAATCTGGTGAGTTTACGCTGGGGTTGCCGCTGGCTGTGTGACAGCTGTATATCAGGAACTGGTGGTGCCAGCACTCCAAGACCAGATTTCAGGAGGATATATATTAATGACCTGGACTTGGGCATACAGGGAATAATTTCAAAGCTTGCAGATGACACGAAACTCGGAAATGTAGTAAACAATGTGGAGGATAGTAACAGGCTTCAGGAAGACATAGGCAGACTGGTGAGGCACATGGCAGATGAAATTTAATGCACAGAAGTGTGAAGTGACACATTTTGGTAGAAAGAACGAGGAGAGACAATATAAACTAAATACTACAATTTTAATGGGGGTACAGGAACAGAGAGACCTGGGGGTGTATGTACACTATTCTCTGAAGGTTGCAGGACAAGCTGAGAAGGCTGTTAAAAAAGCATATGAGTTCCTGGGCTTTATTAATAGAGGCATAGAGTACAAAAGCAAGGAAGTTGTGCTAAACCTTTATAAAGCATTGGTTAGTCCTTAGCTGGAGTATTGTCTTCAATTCTGGGCACCACACTTTAGGAAGGATGTCAAGGCCTTAGAAACCCTAATGCAGAAGAGATATACTAAAATAGTACCAGGGATAAAAGACTTCAGTTATGTTGGGAGACTGGAGAATCTGGGGTTGTTCTCCTTAGAGCAGAGAAGGTTAAGAGGAGATTTGATAGAGGTGTTCAAAATCATGAACGTTTTTGATAGAGTAAATAAGGAGAAACTATTTCGAGTGGCAGAGGACACAGGTTTAGGTGATTGATAAAAGAACCAGAGGCGACATGAGGAAACATTTTTTTACGCAGAGTAGTTGTGATCTGGAATGCACTGCCTGAAAGGGTAGTGGAAGCAGATTCAATAATAACTTCCAAAAGTGAACTGGATAAATACTTGAAGGGAAAAAATGTACATGCTTATGGGGAAAGAGCAGGGGAGAGGAAATAATTGGATAGCTCTTTCAAAGAGCCAGCACAGGCATGATGGGCTGACTGGCCTTCTTTTGTGCTGTAACATACTATGATACTATGAATGTAAAGGCAGCTTCAAAGTTGGCCCTGAGGCTGCCATAACTTAACTGGAATGAGCTTTCACTTATCTACTACGACTTCTGGCTGTTCCCCTCCCCCCCGCAGAATGTTCTGCACCTGCTCAGTGATGTCCTTTACCCTGGCACCAGGGAGGCAACAAACCATGCGAGACTCACATTGTTAGTTACAGAAACAGCTGTCTATGCCCCTGATCATCGAATCCCCTATGACCGCTGCATTTCTACACTTTGCTGTGCCCCCCTGTGCAGTCATTTGCCCCACGGTGCAGTGGATGTGCTCTAGACTACACTCCCCTGAGGTGTCGTCACCCTCACCAATATTCAGTACTGAAAAACGGTTTGAAAGTGCCACGTTTCCAGAGAATTCCTGCACTGCCTTCCTTTTCCTACCCTGCCACATGGCCACCACACACTATCCTCCTGAATTCTCTGTGGCTGCGGGGTGACCATCTCCTGGAATGTGCGAGCCAGGAAATTCTCACCTTCCTGTATGCCCTGCGCTGACTCCAGTCGCTCCTCAAGCTCAGAAACTCTGAGCATGAGTTTGAGCAACTGGAGCACTTCCTGCACACGTAGTTATCCAGAACACATGAAGTGTCCTGGAGTTCCCACATGGCACAGGACTTGCAGACAATGGGTCTCAGCTGTCCCGTCATTTTACTTAAATGTCTATCATCTACTCATATTATATATATATATATATATGTCTCTTACATTATATATTTACTCCTATTTATTATTTATTTATTTTTATGAATATCAGATTTTTATTTAATGCAAATCAGATCCCTTTAGCGTTGGTATTCTCTATTTAGTTCATTTTAATTTTATCCCCATAGATCTAATTAATTATTCTAATTATTTATATATTTACTTATTTACTCTTGCCCCTTGGTTTAAATTACTTAGCACCTCCTTCCACCTCTGCATCAAATTCCCACTCTCGCCAAATTCCCATTTTAAAGTCTTCACTCTGTTTGCAATTCATTCCGTTTCACCAAGCTCTGTGCCCAAACGGATAAAGATGAGGAAATTTTAGGACAAGAGACCAAAAGCTTGGTCAAAGAGGGAAGTTTCAAGGAGTGTCTTAAAGGAGGAAAGAGAGGTAGAGAGGCAGAGAGGTTTAAGGAGGGAATTCCAGAGCTTAGGGTCTAGGCAGCTGAAGGCTGTCAATGGCGGAGTGATGAAAATCAGGGGTGCACAAGAGGCAAGAATTAGAGGAGCGCAGGGATCTCGGAGGTTTATAGGGCTGGAGGAGGTTACAGAGCTAGGGAGGGGCGAGGCCATGGACGGATTTGAAGACATAGATGAGAAGTTTAAAGTTGGGGCATGGCTGGACCGGGAGCCAATGTAGGTCAGCGACCACAAGCATAAGAACATAAGAAATAGGAGCAGGAATAGAGAAATATATATAACATAAGTAAATAGACTTTTAAGTAAAATGATAGGACAGCTGAGACCCATTGTCTGCAAGTCCTGTGCCATGTGGGAACTCCAGGACACTTCATGTGTTCTGGATAACTACGTGTGCAGGAAGTGCCTCCAATTGCTCAAACTCAAGGTCAGGGTTTCTGAGCTTGAGGAGCGACTGGAGTCACCGCAGGGCATACAGGAAGGTGAGAATTTCCTGGATCGCACATTCCAGGAGGTGGTCACCCCGCAGCCACAGAGAGTTCAGGAGGATAGTGAGTGGTGGCCATCTGGCAGGGTAGGAAAAGGAAGGCAGAAGGAAGGAATTCTCTGGCCCCTTGAGCCTGCTCCGCCATTCAACAAGATCATGGCTAATCTTCTACCTCAACGCCATTTTCCTGCACTATCCCCATATCCCTTGATGCCTTTAATATCTGGAAATCTATCAATCTCTGTTTTGAATGTACTCAATGACTGAGCCTCCACAGCCCTCTGGAGTAGAGAATTCCAAAGATTCACCACCCTCTGAGTGAAGAAATTTCTCCTCATTTCAGTCCTAAATGGCCTACCCTTTATTCTGAGACTGTGACCCCAGCCAGGGGAAACATCCTCCCTGCATCTACCCATGAATTTGGATGTTTCAATGAGATCACCTCTCATTCTTTTAAACTCTAGAGAATACAGGCCTAGTCTACTCAATCTTTCCTCATACGACAATCCCGCCATCCTAGGAATCAGTCCGGTGAACCTTTGTTGCACTCCCTCTACAGGGAGCAAGTATATCCTTTCTTAGGTAAGGAGACAAAAACTGTACACAATACTCCAGATGCGGTCTCACCAAGGCCCTATATAATTGCAGTAAGACATTAGTCCTTTACTCAAATCCTCTTGTACTAAAGGCCAACATACCATTTGCCTTCCTAATTGCTTGCTGCACCTGCATGTTAGCTTTCAGTGACTCATGTACAAGGACACCCAGGTCCCTTTGAACATTAACATTTCCCAATCTGTCACCATTTAAAAAATACTCTGCATTTCTGTTTTTCATACCAAAGTGGATAACTTTACATTTTTCCGCATTATATTCCATCTGCCATGTTCTTGCCCACTCACTTATCCTGTCTATATCCTTGAAGCCTCTTTGCATCCTCCTCACAACTCACATTCCCACCTAGTTTTGTGTCATCAGCAAACTTAGAAATATTACATTTGGTCCCCGCATCCAAATCATTGATATAGATTGTGAATAGCTGGGGTCCAAGCACCGATCCCTGCGGTACCCCACTAGTCACAGTCTGCCAACCTGAAAAAGACCTATTTATTCCTACACTCTGTTTTCTGAAAGTTAACCAATTCTCAATCCATGCCAGTATATTACCCCCAATTCCATATGCTCTAACTTTGTTCACCAACCTGCTGTGTGGGACCTTATCGAAAGCCTTCTGAAAATCCAAATACACCACATCCACTGGTTCCCCCTTATCTATTCTGCTAGTTACATCCTCAAAGAACTCCAATAGGTTTGTCAAACATGATTTCCCTTTCATAAATCCATGTTGACTCTGCCAAGTCCTATTATTATTTTCCAATCCTTTATAATAGATTCTAGCATTTTCCCTATTACAGATGTCAGGCTAACAGGTCTGCAGTTCCCTGTTTTCTCTCTCCTTCCTTTCTTAAATAGTGGCGTTACATTTGCTACCCTCCAATCTGGAGGAATCATTCCAGAATCTATAGAATTTTGGAAGATGACAACCAATGCATCCACTATCTCTATAGCCACTTCTTTCAAAACCTTGGGATGTAGATCGTCAGGTCCTTGGGATTTATCGACTTTCAGTCCCATTCATTTCTCTAGTACTATTTTTTTACTAATACTAATTTCTTTCAGTTCCTCATTCTCGGCAAACCCTTGGTTCTCCAGTATTTCTGGGAGGATTTTTGTGTCTTTTTCCATGAAGATAGATACAAAGTATTTGTTTGATTTCTCTGCCATTTCCTTGTTCTCCATTATAAATTCTCCCGTCTCTGTCTGTAAGGGACCCACATTTGCCTTCGCCAATCTTTTTCTTTTTACATACCTATGGAAGCTTTTACAGTCCGTTTTTATGTTTCTTGCTAGTTTACTCTCATATTCTACTTTCCCTTCCTTTATCAATTTCTTGGTCCTCCTTTGCTGAATTCTAAAATGCTCCCAATCCTCAGGCTTACTGCTTTTTCTGGCAACTTTATGTACCTCTTCCTTTGATTTAATACTATCTATAATTTCTCTTGTTAGCCATAGTTGGACCACTTTTCCTGTTGGGTTTTTGTGCCTTAAAGGAATATTTATTTGTTGTAAATTATGTATTAATTCTTTAAATGCTAGCCATTGCCTGTCTACCATCATACCTTTTAATGTAGTTCCCCAATCAACCACAGCTAACTTGTGCCTCATACCTTCGTAATTTCCTTTGTTTAGATTTAAGACCCTAGTTTCGGATTGAACTACATCACTTTCAAACTTAATGAAGAATTCTATCATATTATGGTCACTCTTCCCAACAGCAAGATTATTAATTAACCGTTTCTCATTGCACAATACTAGATCTAAAATAGCCTGTTCCCTAGTTGGTTCCTCAACATACTGATCTAGAAAACCATCTCGTATACATTCCAGGAATTCGTCCTCCACAGTATTAGTGCTAATTTGGTTTGCCCAATCTATATGTAGATTAAAGTCTCCCATGATTACTGTATTACCCTTGTTACAGGCGCTTATAATTTCCTGCTTTATACTGTGCCCTACATTATCACTACTGTTTGGTGGCCTATAAATAACTCCCACCAATGTTTTCTGCCCCTTGCTGTTTCTTAGCTCCACCCAAACTGATTCAACATCTTGATCTCCTGAGCCAAGATCCTTTCTCACTATTGTACTGATCTCATCCTTTATTAACAGCGCTACCCCACCTCCTTTTCCTTTTTGTCTGTCCTTCCTAAATGTCGAATATCCTTGAATATTCAGTTCCCAGCCTTGGTCACCCTGCAGCCACGTCTCCTTAATGGCAATTAGATCATATCCATTTACTTCTATTTGTGCTGTCAATTCATCTACCTTGTTGCGAATGCTGCGTGCATTCAGATAAAGTGCCTTTAATTTTGCCTTTTTAACATTTTTCCTATTTTGACCTGATTTGCTGCTGGCCTTTGTTTCCGTTGCTTTCCAATTTCACTTACTACTTTTTTGCCTTCCATTTCCAGCTTTGTTACTCTCCCTTCTGAATCTCCTCTCAGGTTCCCATCCCCCTGCCAAGTTAGTTTAAATCCTCCCCATCAGCACTTGCAAACCTCCCCGCAAGGATATTGGTCCCGGCCCTGTTGAGGTGCAATCCGTCCGGCTTGTACAGGTCCCACCTCCCCCAGAACCGGTCCCAATGCCCCAGGAATCTAAAGCCCTCCCTCCAGCCACATATTTATCTGCTCTATCCTCCTATTTCTATACTCACTAGCGCGTGGCACAGGGAGTAATCCGGAGATTACTATCCTTGAGGTCCTGCATATTAATCTCTTTCCTAACTCCTTAAACACTGCCTGCAGGACCTCATCCCTCTTTCTACCTATGTCGCAGGGTTATATTGTAGTGGTGGATACGATACATGAGCTTGATATGAACAGTAGGCAAGATTCCAAAGATTTTTTCCACTCTAAGTCTAAGTTCTGTTGTAGAAAAGCTGTCACTTTCCTTGTCTTTGTTGTTTTTTAGTTTTAAAAAAGTGCAATGTTGCAACGTTATGCTAAGCCAATCAGATGTGAATTACAAAACAGGATTTGTTTTTTGGTGAATCTTTAGCTCAACAAGGTGAGGGATGTCATTGCTGGGGATTGGAAGGGAATGGGACATTATGGCCAGCAATTTCCTTAGAGCTGCTTCTGCTCCTCTGCTGTAGCGTTATCAAACTTGCGGCAGAATCCCTGTTTAGAATCGTAATTGGGGTTTCCGCTGCACCTCTGGTAAAGTTACGGCAACGAAACAGGAGTACCTCCGAGGAAATTCCTGGCCTATGTTATTTTTGGCACCCAGTATCAGCAATAAGCACTCATGGGTCAGGTACAGCACAGTTAGCTCCCTCCACTCTGCCACAACAATGTACTCTAATTCTAGCCTCTGGAGAGTCCTCTCTACTGCATCAGTGTAATATTTCCAATGTTCACACGAGACATCCTGTGCTTCTTTGAGTGAAATTGCCAATCTGTGCTAAGCTATTGTTTAGGTTTGTGCAATGTTTAGTAGGAACGGTTGGGGAGAGGGGCGGGGGGGGGGGGGATTAATGGTTTCTGCTGGGTTTCCACCCCATTCTGGCCACTAAGAAATTCCGCCTGCCCGCCTTCCGTTATGATGTCACAGGTGGAGGTGGGACTGGCAGGATGCCAGTTCCCCCAGAAATCTCACCAATTCCACCAGCATACAGCTAATGGAGATTATGCGTGCATGATGGAGGAGTACTTGCTATATGTATGCCATAAATGGGGCCCACAGTGCCCAATTGCCACGGGAAATTGATCACAGAGAGATTGATTGCTGTCAGCAAAGCAACAAAGCAGCAGAGGAGTAAAATTCTTACCGTCAGCCTCTCTGGTCAGACTGGCCTGCCCCACTGCCCACCCTTGCTAGTGGAGTGGCAAGGTGATGCTCCAAAATTCTGATGCCCCTGTGGGGCAGATGCCCAGGAAGCACAGTAAATGCTGCTTTTATTCAAATAACCCTATCTCATGGATTTGGGATAGGGTTATCACTGGGACAGACTGGTAGCACCACGATGCTCTTCTGCCATCACAGCTGCCCACACAGAATTTGTACCCTGAGACTGTTACAGCTGGCAGAGCCAGAAGACTTTGATTTGATCATTCTGGCCTAGATTTGAACGCAGGCCCAAGCTGTGAGCTAATTGAAAGTGTCACATTATGTCTGCCCTGTTTTCCTACACACACCAGGATTTCATCAGTAGTCTTACTTCATTTTACATTTCTACATATGGGTTACAGCAAATTAGAACTGCCTCACGGCCTTTTTGTTTGTGGAATTCTGATGGTCTGAAAATCACCTGTGGCTCTGCACATATGTGAGATTATCTCCTAAAGAATGTGGAAAAACACTCGCAGAAAAAAAATGTGGAAGATGAAAATAGTAACCACAAAACTGCCACAATAATCAATGGACCAATACAATCTTCCACAAACATCCCACAGAAATTCAAATCCTTGGAAAATGCAATTCTAATGCCCCTTTAACAGCAAAAAGAGAATTCACTGATCACCAATTGATCCATGATATGATCTAAAGTATTTTCCTGTGTTTCTACAAAGTCTTCAGCTGCTTCAATTGTTATGCGTTGGCAGTCAGTATGTGCTGTTCTTTTCTATCAATTAGGAACAATTTCACCTGAATCCTTTCTATAATTACATTACATAGAATTACACAGAGTGCAAAACACAGAAACAGGCCATTCGGCCCAACTGGTCCATGCAGGTGTTAATGCTCCACACGAGCCTCCTCCCACCTCTCTTCATCTAACCCTATCAGCATAACCTTTTTTCCTTTCTCCTTGTGCGCTTATCCAGCTTCCCCTTAAATACATCTATTCCACTCGCCTCAACTACTCCATGTGGTAGCGGGTGCCACATTGTAACCGCTCTCTGGGTAAAGAAGTTTTTCCTGAATTCCCTATTGGATTTATTAGTGACTATCTTATATTTATGGCCCTTAGTTTTGGTCTCCCCCACATGTGGAAACATCTTCTCTACATCGACCCTATCAAACCCTTTCATAATCTTAAAGACATCTTTCAGGTCACCCCTCAGTCTTCTCTTTTCTAGAGAAAAGAATCCCAGCCTGTTCAATCTTTCCTGATAGGTATAACCTCTCAGTTCTGGTATTATCCTTGCAAATCTTTTTTGCACCTTCTCCAGTGCCTCTGTATCCTTCTTATAATACGGAGACCAGAACCGTGCACAGTACTCTAGTTGTGGCCCAACCAAGGTTCTATACAAGTTTAACATAACTTCCCTCTAGAAATAACCCTCGCTGATTTTTAAATTTTTTTATGGCCTTATTAACCTGTGTCGCTACATTCAGTGATTTGTGTTTCTTTACTCATAGAATCATAGAATCATAGAAGTTTACAACATGGAAACAGGCCCTTCGGCCCAACATGTCCATGTCGCCCAGTTTATACCACTAAGCTAGTCCCAATTGCCTGCACTTGGCCCATATCCCTCTATACCCATCTTACCCATGTAACTGTCCAAATGCTTTTTAAAAGACAAAATTGTACCCGCCTCTACTACTGCCTCTGGCAGCTCGTTCCAGACACTCACCACACTTTGAGTGAAAAAATTGCCCCTCTGGACCCTTTTGTATCTCTCCCCTCTCACCTTAAATCTATGCCCCCTCGTTATAGACTCCCCTACCTTTGGGAAAAGATTTTGACTATCTACCTTATCTATGCCCCTCATTATTTTATAGACTTCTGTAAGATCACCCCTAAACCTCCTACTCTCCAGGGAAAAAAGTCTCAGTCTATCCAACCTCTCCCTATAAGTCAAACCATCAAGTCCCGGTAGCATCCTAGTAAATCTTTTCTGCACTCTTTCTAGTTTAATAATATCCTTTCTATAATAGGGTGACCAGAACTGTACATAGTATTCCAAGTGTGGCCTTACTAATGTCTTGTACAACTTCAACAAGACATCCCAACTCCTGTATTCAATGTTCTGACCAATGAAACCAAGCATGCTGAATGCCTTCTTCACCACCCTATCCACCTGTGACTCCACTTTCAAGGAGCTATGAACCTGTACTCCTAGATCGCTTTGTTCTATAACTCTCCCCAACACCCTACCATTAACGGAGTAGGTCCTGGCCCAATTCGATCTACCAAAATGCATCACCTCACATTTATCTAAATTAAACTCCATCTGCCATTCATCGGCCCACTGGCCCAATTTATCAAGATCCCGTTGCAATCCTAGATAACCTTCTTCACTGTCCACAATGCCACCAATCTTGGTGTCATCTGCAAACTTACTAACCATGCCTCCTCAATTCTCATCCAAATCATTAATATAAATAACAAATAACAGCGGACCCAGCACCGATCCCTAAGGCACACCGCTGATCACAGGCCTCCAGTTTGAAAAACAACCCTCTACAACCACCCTCTGATTTCTGTCGTCAATCCAATTTTGTATCCAATTGGCTACCTCACCTTGGATCCCGTGAGATTTAACCTTATGTAACAACCTACCATGCGGTACCTTGTCAAAGGCTTTGCTAAAGTCCATGTAGACCACGTCTACTGCACAGCCCTCATCTATCTTCTTGGTTACCCCTTCAAAAAACTCAATCAAATTCGTGAGACATGATTTTCCTCTCACAAAACCATGCTGACTGTTCCTAATCAGTCCCTGCCTCTCCAAATGCCTGTAGATCCTGTCTCTCAGAATACCCTCTAACAACTTACCCACCACAGATGTCAGGCTCACCGGTCTGTAGTTCCCAGGCTTTTCCCTGCCGCCCTTCTTAAACAAAGGCACAACATTTGCTACCCTCCAATCTTCAGGCACCTCACCTGTAGCGGTGGATGATTCAAATATCTCTGCTAGGGGACCCGCAATTTCCTCCCTAACCTCCCATAACGTCCTGGGATACATTTCATCAGGTCCTGGAGATTTATCTACCTTGATGCGCGTTAAGACTTCCAGCACCTCCCTCTCTGTAATATGTACACTCCTCAAGACATCACTATTTATTTCCCCAAGTTCCCTAACATCCATGCCTTTCTCAACCGTAAATACCAATGTGAAATATTCATTTAGGATCTCACCCATCTCTTGTGGTTCCGCACATAGATGACCTTGTTGATCCTCAAGAGGCCCTACTCTCTCCCTAGTTACTCTTTTGCCCTTTATGTATTTGTAGAAGCTCTTTGGATTCTCCTTTGCCTTATCTGCCAAAGCAATCTCATGTCCCCTTTTTGCCCTCCTGATTTCTCTCTTAACTCTACTCCGGCAATGTCTATACTCTTCAAGGGATCCACTTGATCCCAGCTGCCTATGCATGTCATATGCCTCCTTCTTCTTTTTGACTAGGGCCCCAATCTCCCGAGTCATCCAAGGTTCCCTACTTCTACCAGCCTTGCCCTTCACTTTATAAGGAATGTGCTTACTCTGAACCCTGGTTAACACACTTTTGAAAGCCTCCCACTTACCAGACGTCCCTTTGCCTGCCAACAGACTCTCCCAATCAACTTCTGAAAGTTCCTGTCTAATACCATCAAAATTGGCCTTTCCCCAATTTAGAATTTTAACTTTTGGGCCAGACCTATCATTCTCCATAGCTATCTTAAAACTAATGGAATTATGATCACTGGTCCCAAAGTGATCCCTCACTAACACTTCTGTCACCTGTCCTTCCTTATTTCCCAAGAGGAGGTCAAGTTTTGCCCCCTCTCTAGTCGGGCATCTACATACTGAATGAGAAATTCCTGCTGAATACACTCAACAAATTTCTCTCCATCCAAGCCCCTAATGCTATGGCTGTCCCAGTCAATGTTGGGAAAGTTAAAGTCCCCTACTATTACCACCCTATTTTTCTTGCAGCTGTCTGTAATCTCCTTACATATTTGCTTCTCAATTTCCCGTTGACTATTTGGGGGTCTGTAGTACAATCCTATCAAAGTGATCTCTCCCTTCTTATTTTTCAGTGCTACCCATATAGACTCAGTGGGCGAACCCTCGGATATATCCCCTCTCACTACTGCCGTGATGTTCTCCCTAATCAAGAACGCAACTCCCCCTCCTCTCTTACCTCCTGCTCTATCTTTCCTCTAGCATCTGTACCCTGGAACATTGAGCTGCCAGTCCTGCCCCTCCCTTAGCCATGTTTCAGTAATAGCTATAACATCCCAGTCCTATGTACCCATCCATGCCCTGAGTTCATCTGCCTTGCCCATCAGACTTCTTGCATTGAAATAAATGCAGTTTAATCTAGACTTCCCTTGGTCTTTGTCCTGCTTTCTCAGACCATCTGTTTTGTACACTCTCCCTTACTGCCTTTTGTTTCTGTCACCACTTTACTTCCCACCGACTTCCTGCATCGGTTCCCATCCCCCTGCCACATTGGATTTTCAAAAGGCCTTTGATAAGGTACCACATAGTAGATTCATGACTACGGTCCAAGCATGTGGAGTCAGGGGACTCCTAGATCCCTTTGCTTCTTTACCCCATTTAAACTCTTATTTTCCAAGCAGTATGTGGCCTCCTTATTCTTCCTACCAAAATGCACCACCTCACACTTATCTATATTGAAATTCATTTGCCAATTACATGCCCATTCTGCAAGTTTATCAATGTCTTCTTGTATTTTATCGCAGTCTTCCTCAGAATTAACTGTAATCCCCAATTTGGTGTCATCCACAAATTTTGAAATTGTACTTTCGATTCCCGAGTCCAAATCGTTCATGTAAATGATGAACAACAGTGGTCCCAGCACCAATCCTTGTGAAACACCACTTCCCACCTTTTGCCAGACTGAGTAACTACCCTTAACCCCTATTCTCTGTTTTCTGTTTTGTCGCCAGCTTGCTATCCATTCTTCCACTTGTCCCCTGACTCCACATGCTTGGACCTTAGTCATGAATCTACTATGTGGTACCTTATCAAAGGCCTTTTGAAAATCCAAGTATATTACATCTACTGCATTAGACTTGTCTACTCTTTCTGTCATTTCTTCAAAGAATTCAATAAGGTTGGTCAAGCATTACTGTCCCTTTTGAAATCTGTGCTGTCTATTCTTTATTATAATTTCTGCTTCGAGATGTTTTTCTATTACATCTTTGAGTAAAGGTTCCATTATCTTTTCTAGCGCCAATGTTAAACTAACTGGTCTACAGTTCCCTGGACTTGTGCTATCTCCCCTTTTAAACATAGAAATAACATTAGCTGTCCGCCAGTCCTCTGGCACTATTCCTTTTTCTAATGAATTTTTATATATATGTAATCGTGCCTCTGTTATCTCTTCCCTCACCTTTCAATATGCGCTTTATAAGTAAAATATCAGTTGCTGAAGCAGTTAATTGGGTTATTAAGTATTATGCGACAGTGAGATTATCCCTGTTTTATATAATCTTTGCCGCTATCTTTATTTTATGTAACAATTTCCCATCTGAGCTCTGGCTACTTCAATGTTTTTGATTTTTACAAGTTATATAATAATATAACTGCAGCAAAGTATGACTAACTTCCCCAGACTGTCGAGTGTGGTACTAAACTTCTCCAGGCTGTTGAGGGAAGTACTAAACTTTTCCAGACTGTCTAGTGTAGAACAAAACTTCTCCAGGCTTGAGTGTAGTACTAAACTTCTCCAGACTGTCTAGTGTAGCAGTAAACTTCTCCAGACTGTTCAGAGTAGTACTAAACTTCTCCAGACAGTTCAGTACAGTACTAAACTTCTCCAGACAGTCTAGTGTAGCAGTAAACTTCTCTAGACTGTTAAGGGTAGTACTAAATTTCTCCAGGCTGTTGGATGTAGTACTAAACTTCTCCAGATTATTGAGTGTAGTACTAAACTTCTCCAGACCGTCGAGTGTAGTACTAAACTTCCCAAGACTGTCGAGCTTACTAAACTTCTCCAGGCTGTCGAGTGTAGTACTAAACTTCCCCAGACTGTTTAGTGCAGTACTAAATTTCCCCAGACTGTCGAGTGTAATACTAAACTTCCCCAGACTGTCGAGTGTAGTACTAAACTTTCCCAGACTGTTTGGTGTAGTACGAAACTTCTCCAGGCTGTTAAGTGTAGTACTAAACTTCCCCAGACTGTTGAGAGTAGACAAGATCCCGAAAGGACTACAGATCACGAACCCACTCAAGTCGACATACAACTCAGATTACGCTGAGAGACTCTGCCGTCGTATCTCTCGCACACTCCGCAACCATCTCGTACACCAACTCTACAGCAGACGCCGCAACCTCGAAACCAAGATAGAGTCCATACTCTCAACCTGTACTCAGGACTCAGCAGACCAGCTACGAGACACGGCCAAACAGATGAGGCAATGGAACTACGCTGCCTATATGAAAACCAAGAGCAGGAAGCTTGAGAAACTCGGCATCACCACCAGCATTAACCAAGCCTCCCCCGGTACCACGGTTGCAACCACAGGGAAGTCTATCGTCAATTTGTCCGACCACACCCTTCAACCAGATGAAATCGAAGTTCTCAGCCGAGGGCTCAATTTCTGCCCCACCACCAAAATGGACCCCATCGGTCTCACGGCGGACACAGAGGAATTCATCAGGAGAATGAGGCTCCGGGAATACTTCCACAAATCTCAAGATTTCAGCAGCAAACCCAATGAGACAATCAACGATCTGGAACAGCAGACAGAGGGATCCGCGGTACAGCAACCGAAGAAGAAAGAGTCAAACCGGACTCCTCCGGAGGGTCGCTGCCCTTAGCTTGACATGTACGTTCAAGCTGTCAGGAGATGCATCAACGCCAGATTCATCAGCCGCACTCACAAGACAGTCCAGAATGTCACCCGAGCACAACGCAACGCCATCGACGCTCTCAAGACCAACCGCAACATCGTCATCAAACCAGCGGACAAAGGAAGAGCCATCGTCATACAGAACAGAACGGACTATTGCAAAGAAGCATACCGACAACTGGACAACCAGAAACACTACAGACGGTTACCCGCAGATCCTACCAAAGAACACACCCACCAGCTCAACAAACTGATCAAGACCTCCGATCCAGACCTTCAAAGCATCCTACGCGCTCTCATCCCACGTACTCCCCGCGTGGGAGACTTCTACTGTCTCCCAAAGATACACAAAGCCAACACACCCGGACGTCCTATCGTATCAGGCAACGGAGCCCTGTGTGAGAACCTCTCTGGATACGTCGAGGGCATCCTGAAACCTATCGTACAGGGAATCCCCAGCTTCTGTCGCAACACTACAGACTTCCTACAAAAACTCAGCACCCACGGACCAGTTGAACCAGGAACACTTCTCACCACGATGGACGTCTCGGCACTCTACACCAGTATCCCCCACGATGACGGCATCGCTGCAACAGCCTCAGTACTCAACACCAACAACAGCCAATCTCCAGACGCCATCCTACAACTCATCCGCTTCATCCTGGATCACAATGTCTTCACCTTCGATAACGAGTTCTTTACCCAAACACACGGAACAGCCATGGGGACCAAATTCGTACCCCAATACGCCAACATTTTCATGCACAAGTTCGAGCACGACTTCTTCACTGCACAGGACCTCCAACCAACGCTATACACCAGAAACATCGACAACATTTTCTTCCTATGGACCCACGGCGAAGAATCACTGAAGAGACTACACGGTAACATCAACAAGTTCCATCCCACCATCAAACTCACCATGGACTACTCCTCAGAATTGGTTTCTTTCTTGGACACACGAATCTCCATCAAAGACGGGCACCTCACTCTACCGCAAGCCCACGGACAACCTCACAATGCTCCACTTTTCCAGCTTCCACCCTAACCACGTCGAAGAGGCCATCCCCTATGGACAGGCCCTACGAATACACAGGATCTGCTCAGATGAGGAGGAACGCGATGGACACCTACAGACGCTGAAAGATGCCCTCGTAAGAACGGGATGTGACGCTCGACTCGTCGATTGACAGTTCCGACGGGCCACAGCGAAAAATTGCACAGACCTCCTCAGAAGACAAACATGGGACACAACCAACAGAGTACCCTTCGTCGTCCAGTACTTCCCCGGAGCGGAGAAACTACGCCATGTTCTTCGCAGCCTTCAACATGTCATCGATGATGACGAACACCTCGCTAAGGCCACCCCCACGCCTCCACTGCTCGCCTTCAAACAGCCACCCAACCTCAAACAGACCATCGTTCGCAGCAAATTACCTAGCTTTCAGGAGAACAGCGACCACGACACCACACAACCCTGCCACGGCAACCTCTGCAAGACATGCCAGATCATCGACACAGATACCACCATCACACGAGAGGACACCACCCACCAGGTACATGGTTCATACTCCTGTGACTCCGCCAACGTTGTCTACCTCATACGTTGCAGGAAAGGATGCCCCAGAGCATGGTACATTGGCGAGACCATGCAGACACTGCGACAACGGATGAACGGACACCGCGCAACAATTGCCAGACAGGAGGGTTCCCTCCCAGTCGGGGAACACTTCAGCAGTCAAGGACATTCAGCCACCGATCTTCGGGTAAGCGTTCTTCAAGGCGGCCTTTGAGACACACAACAACACAAAATCGTCGAGCAGAAATTGATAGCCAAGTTCTGCACCCATGAGGTCGACCTCAACCGGGGTCTTGGGTTCATGTCACGCTACAC
Organism: Heptranchias perlo; assembly: GCF_035084215.1. Taxonomy (NCBI): domain Eukaryota; kingdom Metazoa; phylum Chordata; class Chondrichthyes; order Hexanchiformes; family Hexanchidae; genus Heptranchias; species Heptranchias perlo. Next base: position 50,228,973 of record NC_090332.1, on the reverse strand, counting down.
GTAACCCCACCAGCGGGGAAAAAAAGTTATCGGTTTTTAATACAACTGGGCATTCTCTCTCTCTCTCTCTCTCTCTCTGCCTTTCGGGTCTCTTTCTCTCTCTGTCTGTGTAATCTGACTCATTGTGTATTCAGTATACTGGGATGTAATGTTTTCCGTGGCTAACCTGTCTGAACACCAACGACACCTTTGATTGCTGTGATTGTCTCCCAGCCACGAAGGAGGTAAGCTCTGAAAGCTTGTGATTTTCAAATAAAACTGTTGGACTATAACCTGGTGTTGTAAGATTCCTTACTAAACTTCGTCAGACTGTCGAGTGTAGTACTAAACTTCCTCAGACTGTTTAGTGTAGTAACAAGCTTCCCCAGGCTGTTGAATGTAGTTCTAAATTTCCAAAGATTGTCAAGTGTGATACTAAACTTCCCCAGACTGTCGAGTGGAGTACTAAACTTCCCCAGACTGTCGAGTGGAGTACTAAACTTCCCCAGACTGTCGAGTGGAGTACTAAACTTCCCCAGACTGTCGAGTGGAGTACTAAACTTCCCCAGACTGTCGAGTGGAGTACTAAACTTCCCCAGACTGTCGAGTGGAGTACTAAACTTCCCCAGGCTGTCGAGTGGAGTACTAAACTTCCCCAGGCTGTTGAGTGTAGTATTAAAGCTCCCCAGACATTGCCAGGAACCACCCAAGTATTTTCATTGGACAACAGCCAGACTAATGACATTAATGAGCAAACAATAAAAACTACCTACAAAAGCCTGTAGCCCACACTGTCTCTGTTATTTCCCAGCACACAAAGCTTGACACACAATCACTATTTGACGTGGTTCAAAGGCGTCGCCAGTAGCCATTCTTTTAGGTGCAATCAGTGACTCTTAACACCATCTGAACATTAAAGGAATTTTCCAGAAAAGCTCATAAAAATCATTGTTGTGAACCTTGCAACCCTGCCTCCTGGTTTATTATGTAAGAAGCAAATTTTACATGTTTTGTATATTTTAATTTTTAATAAATGGCCTTCTCGCATATCAGAATATCTGTGCCCATTGTCCTCTTTCCGTCCTCACTTTTGGAGCACTACAGAACGTAAAAAGATGCAGGAAGATTTAGGAGTGCTGGATACAAAATTCACACTCCCCTGACTTCAGTGCTAAACTGAACACTGACATGAAATAACATTTTATTAGAACAATAATGCTGGCTGATGGGAGGACATTATTCATTTCAGGTCGGTGCTCGTATGTCACTCCCACATAATTCCAAATCACTTTAAGTGACACAGTAACATAGTGTTCTGAAGTAAGCGTAGGAAGACTATATAATCTTATATAATTTGTAGTAAGATTGAAGTTTTTTGTTAGATTTCTCTGGAAGACTCCTTTAACAACTCTGCATAAAACTCTACGTAAGCTGATTCCCTGAAGAACCAGGGTCTGCGTATAATAAAGTTTCAAACAACTTATTAGATGGTTGCATATTGTCCATAATGCACTGTACTATTCTGACAGTTAACCCAAGCATAAAATCTATTGTCATTGTTCTAAAAGTAAGCCTGGTTTAAAAGTAAATTAAATACACAGCCGGAAGAATTTTTAAAAATTAATTCTCGGGATGTGGGTGTCGTTGACAAGGCCGGCATTTATTGCCCATCCCTAGTTGCCCTGTGAAGATGCTGGTGGGCCTTCTAGTAATTTGATACAAGTGAATGGCTTAATAGGCCACTTCAGAGGGCAGTTGAGTCAACAACAATGGGTATGGGACTGGAGTCACATATAGGTCAGACCAGGTAAGGACGACAGATTTCGTTCCTTAAAGGACATTAGTGGACCAGTTTGTTTTTTACAATAATCCGATAGCTTCATGATCACTTTTACTGATACCAGCTTTTTATTTCCAGATTTTTAAAAACTGAGTTCAAATTCTCAAACTGCTGTGGTGGGATTTGGATTCTTTGGATTATTAGTTCAGTCCTCTGGAATATTAGTCCAGTAACATAACCACTACACGAACATCCTATTGATATCAACCTAGAAAACTAATAAGAGCTGACCAATAAACTGATACAGCCCTCAAAAAACTGGTCACTCAAAAGCAGCGTTGAATCATAGAATCATAGAAAGGTTACAGCACGGAAGGAGGCCATCCGGCCCATCGAGTCTATGCAGCCTCCATGCAAGAGCAATCCAGCTAGTCCCACTCCCTGCCCTTTCCCTGTAGCCCTGCAAATTTTTTTCTTTCAAGTACTTACCCAGTTCCCTTTTGAAGGCCACGATTAAATCTGCCTCTACCACCCACTCGGGCAGTGCATTCCAGATCCTAACCACTCGCTGCGTAAAAAAGTTTTTCCTCATGTCACCTTTGGTTCTTTTGCCAATCGCCTTAAATTTATGTCCTCTGTTCTTGACCCTTCTGCCAATGGGAACAGTTTCTCTCTATCTACTCTGTCTAGTCCTTTCATGATTTTGAATGCCTCAATCAAATCTCCTCACAACCATCTATGTTCCAAGGACAACAACCCCAGCTTCTCCAGTCTATTCACGTAACTAAAGTCCCTCATCCCTGGAATCATTCTAGTAAATCTCTTCTGTACCCTTTCTAAGGCCTTCACATCTTTCCTAAAGTGCGGTGCCCAGAATTGGACACAATACTCCAGTTGTGGCCGAACCAGTGTTTTATAAAGGTTCAACATGACTTCCATACTTTTGTACTCTATGCCTCTATTTATAAATGATGTGGAGATGCCGGTGATGGACTGGGGTGGACAAATGTAAGGAGTCGCACAACACCAGGTTATAGTCCAACAGCTTTATTTGAAATCACAAGCTTTCAGAGCTTTGCTCCTTCGTCAGGTGAAGTGAAGAGATGCATATAGGCACAGCATATATAGTCAGAGAACAATGCCTGGTGATTACAGATAATCTTTCTAACTGCCCTTTATCACACCTCGGCAGAGAGATAATCACAGCAATCAAAGGAGTGAATGGTGTTCAGACAGGTTAGGGAAACATTACATCCAAGAATACTGAGGTGGGGTCACAAGGGGTCAAATGTAGCAGGTCCGGCCGCATCTGTGTATGGAGAACAAGCCAACTACAACTTGAGCCTGGATGACTCTACATCTCAACACCAACAACAGCCAATCTCCTGACGCCATCCTACAACTCGTCCGCTTCATCCTGGATCACAATGTCTTCACCTTCGACAACCAGTTCTTTACCCAAACACACGGAACAGCCATGGGGACCAAATTCGCACCCCAATACACCAACATTTTCATGCACAAGTTTGAGCACGACTTCTTCACTGCACAGGACCTCCAACCAACGCTATACACCAGATACATCGACGACATTTTCTTCCTATGGACCCACGGCGAAGAATCACTGAAGAGACTACACGATAACATCAACAAGTTCCATCCCACCATCAAACTCACCATGGACTACTCCTCAGAATCGGTTTCATTCTTGGACACACGAATCTCCATCAAAGACGGACACCTCAGCACTTCACTCTACCGCAAGCCCACGGACAACCTCACGATGCTCCACTTTTCCAGCTTCCACCCGAACCACGTCAAAGAAGCCATCCCTTATGGACAGGCCCTGCGAATACACAGGATCTGCTCAGACGAGGAGGAACGCGATGGACACCTACAGACGCTGAAAGACGCCCTCATAAGAACGGGATATGACGCTCGACTCGTCGATCGACAGTTCCGACGGGCCACAGCGAAAAATCGCATAGACCTCCTCAGAAGACAAACACGGGACACAACCAACAGATTACCCTTCGTCGTCCAGTACTTCCCCGGAGCGGAGAAACTACGCCATGTTCTCCGCAGCCTTCAACATGTCATCGATGATGACGAACACCTCGCTAAGGCCATCCCCACGCCTCCACTACTCGCCTTCAAACAGCCACCTAACCTCAAACAGACCATCGTTTGCAGCAAATTACCCAGCTTTCAGGAGAACAGCGACCACGACACCACACAACCCTGCCACGGCAACCTCTGCAAGACATGCCAGATCATCGACACAGATACTACCATCACACGAGAGGACACCACCCACCAGGTACATGGTTCATACTCCTGTGACTCGGCCAACGTTGTCTACCTCATATGTTGCAGGAAAGGATGTACCGGAGCATGGTACATCGGCGAGACCATGCAGACACTGTGACAACGGATGAACGGACACCGCACAACAATCGCCGGGCAGGAGGGTTACCTCCCAGTCGGGGAACACTTCAGCAGTCAAGAACATTCAGCCTTCGATCTTCGGGTAAGCGTTCTCCAAGGCGGCCTTCGAGACACACGACAACGCAAAATCGTAGAGCAGAAATTGGTAGCCAAGTTCCGCACCCATGGGGCCGGCCTCAACCGGGATCTTGGGTTCATGTCACGCGACATGTAACCCCACCTGACGTAGAGTCATCCAGACTCAAGTTGTAGTTGGCTGGTTCTCCATACACAGATGCGGCCGGACCTGCTGCGATTTTCAGCAAAAAAAAGTTATCTGTTTTCAATACAAACCCCAGCATCTGCTACATTTGACCCCTTGTGACACCACCTCAGTATTCTTTGATTTAATGTTTCCCTGACTAACCTGTCTGAACACCATTCACTCCTTTGATTGCTGTGATTATCTCACTGCCGAGGTGTGATAAAGGGCAGTTAGAAAGATTATCTGTAATCACCAGGCATTGTTCTCTGACTATATATGCTGTGCCTATATGCATCTCTTCACTTCACCTGATGAAGGAGCAAAGCTCTGAAAGCTTGTGATTTCAAATAAAGCTGTTGGACTATAACCTGGTGTTGTGCGACTCCTTACATCTATTTATAAAGCCCAGGATCCTGTTTGCTTTTTTAACCACTTTCTCAACTTGCCCTGCCACCTTCAACGATTTGTGCGCATATACCCCCAGATCTCTCCGTACCTGTACCCTTTTTAGAGTTGTGCCCTCTAGTTTATATTGCCTCTCCTCGTTCTTCCTACCGAAATGTATCACTTCGCATTTTTTTGCGTTAAATTTCACCTGCCACGTGTCCGCCCATGCCACCACCCTCTTGAAGTCTATCACTATCCTCCTCACTGTTTACTACCCTTCCAAGGTTGGTGTCATCTGCAAATTTTGAAATTGTGCCCTGTACACCTAAGTCCAAGTCATTAATGTATATCAAGAAAAGCAGTGGTCCCAGCACTGACCCCTGGGGAACACCACTGCACACCTCCCTCCTGTCCGAAAAACAACCGTTCACCACTACTCTCTGTTTCCCTTAGCCAATTCCATATCCATGTTGCTACTGCCCCCTTTATTCCATGGGCCGAAATCTTGATGATAAGCCTACTGTGCGGCACTTTATCAAACGCCTTTTGAAAGTCCATATACGCCACACCAACTGCATTGTCCTCATCTACCCTCTGTTACCTCATCAAAAAATTCTATCAGTTTAGTTAAACACGATTTGCCTTTAACAAATCCGTGCTGGCTTTCCCTAATCAATCCAACCTTGCCCAAGTGACTGTTAATTCTGTCTCGGATTATCGTTTCTAAAAGTTTCCCCATCACCGAGGTTAAACTGATTGGCCTGTAGTTGCTGGGTTTATGCTTACACCCTTTTTTGAACAAGGGTGTAACATTTGCAATTCTCCAGTACTCTGTCACCACCCCCGTATCTACGGATGTTTGGAAGATTATGGCCAGTACCTTCGCAATTTTCACCCTTACTTCCCTCACCATCCTAGGATGCATCCCATCCGGACCGAATGACTTATCTACTTTAAGTACCTCTTCTTTATCAATTTTTAGCCCATCCTGTATCTCAACTATATCTTCCTTTATAGAGACTCAGCATCTTCTTCCTTGGTAAAGGCAGATGCAAAGTACTCATTTAGTACCTCGGCCATCCCCTCTGCCTTCATGAGTAGATCTCCTTTATGGTCCCTAATCGGCCCCACCTCTCCTTTTACTAGCCGTTTACTGTTTACATGCCTGTAGAAGACTTTTGAATTCTCTTTTATGTTTGCCGCCAGTCTATTCTCATACTCTCTCTTTGCCCCTCTTATTTCCTTTTTCACTTCCCCTCTGAACTTTCTATATTCTGCCTGGTTCTCACTTGTGTTATCAACCTGACATCTGTCATACGCTCCTTTTTTCCATTTCATCTTACTCACTATCTCTTTTGTCATCCAGGGAGCTCTGGCTTTAGTTGCCCTACCTTTCTCCCTCATTGGAATGTACCATGTCTGTACCTGAATCATCTCCTCTTTAAAGGTCGCCCATTGTTCAATTACAGTTTACTCGGGCCATATCTGTTCTCATCCCATTGAAATTGGCCCTCCTCCAATTGAGTATTTTTACTTTAGAGTGGTCCATGTCCTTTTCCATAGCTATTCTAAACCTTATGATACTATGATCGCTGCTCCCTAAATGCTCCCCCACTGACACTTGCTCCACTTGGCTCGTCTCATTCCCAAGAACCAAGTCCAGCAATGCCTCCTTCCTCGTTGGGCCGGAAACGTATTGGTTAAGAACACATTTCAAAAATTCCTTCCCTTCTGTGCCCCTTATGTTATTATTGTTATCCCAGTCTATGTTAGGATAATTGAAGTCCCCAGTTATCACTACCCTATAGCTTTTGCACCTCTCTGTAATTTCCCTGCAAATTTGCTCCTCTATATCCTTCCCATTAGTTGGTGGCCTATAGAATACACCCAGTAGTGTAATGGTACCTCTTATTTCTTAACTCTAACCAAATAGATTCTGTCCTTGACCCCTCCAGGACACCCTGGGTGTTAAATTGGGCCTTGTAGCGCCCATTGTTTCGGCACTATACGGCCTCTCCGACATCCAAGATGGCGTCTTGGATGCGCACGCACGTTTCCTGCGTGATGTGTGCCAGACACTATCTTGGTATAGGAGTTAGCGCAGGCGCAGATAAGAAATGCTGGAATCATGTAAAGTAGGGAGAAAATGGCTTCAATCAGTGTGCAACACTGATTTAAAGTGATAGATACCATTTTGGGACTTAACGCTCGACTCAACGCACAGTCTTAACCCCGACCATCTTAACGTGTCTTAGAGTACCTGGAGGACCCCCCCACCGGCGCTAATTAAAGGGACTATGCAGGATTTACAGGTTAGTGTCTAGATTATTGCCTCTGGCTGCCGAGACATTTGTAACTGTTTTTGGAGGTCTCCTAGACCTGAATATTAGGACATGGGGACATAGCCTAATAGTTAGAGCGAGGACGTGCAGAAGTGAAGTTAGGAAATGTTTCTACACACAAAGGGTGGGAGATGTTTGGAATGCTGTTCTATAGACGGCAGTTGATGCTAGCTCACTTGTGAATGTTAAATCTGAGATTGACAGATTTCTGTGAACCAAGTGTATTAAGGGATATGGGGCTAAGGCGGGTATATGGAGTTAGGTCACAGGTCCACCATGATCTCACTGAATGGTGGAACAGGCTCGAGGGGCTAAATGCCACTGCCATTTGCTGCCTCTTGATATGCGCCACCTTCTCCTGCAAGAAAGCGAGGAGTGTGCCTGGGTGATGTGCCTGTCATGGTTGAATAGTTGCTAGTGTGTGTGGCCTGTGAGTTGTGGGTGGGCGGCTTGAAACAGTGGTAATGTGTGAGGGGGAGAGGAAGCATCTGATGGGAAGAGTTGAGTACTGATGGAAAGAGTTTGTTGGTATGTGAGAGATGGGGGGGGGGGTGTAGTGCGTGGTGCAGTTGGTAGGAGACGCCACTTGACAGTTGACCTCACTCACCTTGCCCACTCATGTCAAAGCATTGAACTTCTTCCTGCACTGCATCCATGTTCATGATGCTGTGCGCCTGGCATTGACTTCGTCCCCCACTGCCTCCCACTGTCTTTTGAGTATATGTCTGGAGGACCTCATGCCCTCCCTGCAGATATAGGATGTCCCTCCTTCTGTCCACCTCTTGCACCCAAAGTCTCTAGTGCATCAGCAGAGAACATTGGTGCATGCACTCTCGCAGGCCTGGTACCAACTCAGATCTGCAGATTGGTGAGGTCTGGTGTGCAGATTGGAGGATGTGGGATTCAGTAATGCACAACCTTTATTCAATGTTTTATCATAAGTCATCAGTGTGTAAACATAGGGATGGGATCTACATCTGTGTTTTATGTTTGCGATGTCTGACCTCTGTTCAGACTCCATGCAGACAGTAGACTGTTATTTTCAGCAAATAACAGGTACAAGCTACCTTTAAGAGATTTCTAAGAAACATCCTCCCTTTAAGAGATGGAGCACCCTCTGGTGGTGGAAAGTGCGAATTGCATTCATTCCATGTGCAAGGCCTGCAAAGGAACGCAGATTGCAGGTAAGTGCTCCCTTGGGACCAAACTTGCATCTTGCCTGCCCTGGGTCCGTCGGGCGCGGGGTGTTCGCGCTAACATCGCCCAGAACGGACCCTTAACCAATTTCCCCCCCCTCTCTCTCCAGTACTGCAATATTCTCCTTAATCAATACTGCCAACCCCCTCCTTTCCTTCCATATCTTTCCTGAACACCTTGTATCCAGGAATATTTAGTACCCAAACTTGCCCTTTTTTGAGCCAGGTCTCCGTTATCGCCATGACATTGTATTCCCATTTGGCTATTTGCCCCTGCTGTTACACACATGCACTGCAAACCAGTCTTAGACTTTCTTGTACTCTCTCTTAGTTTGATCCCACCTAATACTGTACTATTACTTTCTTTAGTGCTATTTATCTCCCCCGATCCTTTGTGCCCCTTGTTTCTGCTTTCCATTGCTACATCCTGGTACCCATCCCCCTGCCAAATTAGTTTAAACCCCACCCCACAGCAGTAGCGAACCTCCCCGCGAGGACATTGGTCCCAGCTCTGTTGAGGAGCAACCTATCCGGCCTGTACAGGTCCCACCTTCCCCAGAACTGGTCCCAATGCCCCAGGAATCTAAAGCCCTCCCTCCTGCACCAACTCTCCAGCCACACATTCATCTGCTCTACCCTTCTATTTCTATATTCACTAGCGCATGGCACCGGGAGTAATCCAGAGATTACTACCTTTGAAGTCCTGCTTCTTAATTTCTTTCCTAACTCCTTAAAATCTGCCTGCAGGACCTCATGCCTCTTTCTACCTATGTCGTTGGTGCCAGTGTGGACCATGACCTCTGGCTGTTCACCCTCCCCACCACTGAATGTTCTGTAGCCGCTCAATGACATCCTTGACCCTGGAACCCGGGAGGCAACATACCATCCTGGAATCATGTCTGCGGCCGCAGAAACACCTGTCTGCTCCCCTAACTATAATGTCTCCTATCACTATAGCTCTCCTGCCCTTTCTCCTCCCGCCCTGTGCAGCTGAGCCATCCATGGTGCTGTGGACTTGGCTCTGGCTGCATTCTGCAGAGGAACCCTCTCCCTCACCAGTATTCAGAACTGAATACTGGTTAGAGAGCGAGATGCCCTCAGGGGTCTCCTCCAGTACCTGCCTGGTCCTCCTTGTCTGTCTGGCGGTCACCCCGTCCCTCTCTGCCTGCACTCTCTTAAGCTGCGAGGTTACCACCTCCTGAAACGTGCTATCCACATAGCTCTCAGCCTCGTGATGCACTGTAGTGACGCCAGCTGCTGCTCGAGCCTATAGGCCTATAACATGTAAAAACAAGTAGTTGCACTAAAAGTGGAGTGGGACACAGACCTGTAATATCTCAAACTGCAGGTCGGCCCAACATTCAGTTGCTTGTACGGGAGAGAGAAAACTGAAGTACACAAAAGTGCAATGTATAGCAATGGTCAATATGGAAATTCCTGAAGGGGGTGAAAGTATTGATGTTTACTATGTTCTAGGAGATCAGAAAATTTTGATTTTTGACACTTAATTTAGCGCATTTACCAGTATTTTGGAGCTTACCGTAATTTAATACTGTAATCTAAAGTGATTAATTAGCCGTAAAATGCTTTGCGACATGTTAAGGATGTAAAAGGCACTACATAAATGCAAGCTCTTCCTCTCCTTTCTTTAATTGCAACTTATAAGTAAAAATACCCGTGCAGGAATCATAGTGGCTTGCAAAATTAAAAAGGCTACATCAGCAGGTATGATTCAGTAAGTGGAGATGTGGCAGGCAGAACTGGTTCAAATCAAAACCTTATGAGAGAATCATTGACAGCCATTGAGTACAACTCCAGTAAAAGACATACTCAACATTTTACAACTCATTTTGATTATAAGCATCTCACTCCTAACAGGGGCAAAACAAATACTTCAGTGTCACCCAACATCATGTTAATAGGTATATTCTACAGACCACCTAATAGTGGAAGGGACGTGGAGGAAGAAATATGTAGACAAATCTATGAAATGAGTAAAAAACATTGAATAATAATCATGGGAGATTTCAACTACCCCAAATAAACTGGCAAGAAGAAGTAGGGAAAGGGGAAAGGGGGATGGACTCCTTTCTTACCCAGTATGTGAGAAGCCCAACAAGAAGAATCACTGCGGGATCTAGTAACGGGAAATAAACTAGAGCAGATATGAGAAGTAAGCATAGCGGAACATCTAGGCAATAGCGATCATAACATAAGGTTTAAAATAATGATTGAGAAATGATTGAGTAAGACAAAAACCAAAGTAACAGATTGGAAAAAAAAGCTAATTTTAAGGGATGAGAATGGAATTAGGAAAGGTAAAGTGGAAAACAATTTTGACTGACAAAGAGATAGAACAGCAGTGCAAAATATTTAAAATGGTGATCAATAGATTCCAGGACAAATATATTCCTCTAAAAAACAAAAACAAACTAGCCAATATTGAAACACCATGGGTGAGTAAAGAGATAAGAGTAAAATTGAAACTAAAGGAAAAGGCATACATTAGACTCATGTCTAAGGTCAGAGCATGTGGAGTAAGGGGACAGGTAACAGTATGGTAGCAAGCTGGCTACAAAACAGAAAATGGAGACTAGGGGTTAAGGGTAGCTACTCAGACTGGCAAAAGGTGGGAAGTGGTGTTCCACAGGGATTGGTGCTGAGACCACTGTTGTTCACAATTTATATTAACGATTTGGACTTGGGAATCGGAAGTACATTTTCAAAATTTGTGGACGACACCAAATGGGGGGTATAGTTAATACAAAGGAAGAACGCGTCAAAATACAAAAGGACATTAATAAACTTGCAGAATGGGCGTGTAATTGGCAAATGAATTTCAATATAGATAAGTGTAAGGTGGTGCATTTTGGTAGGAAGAATAAGGACATACTGCTAAATGGGGTAGAGGAGCAAAGGGATTTCGGGGTACAGATGCACAAATCACTAAAAGTAGCGACACAGGTTAATAAGGCCATAAAAACGGCAAACCAAGCACTGGGGTTAATTTCTAGAGGTACAGAATTGAAAAGCAGAGAAGTTATGTTAAACTTGTACAGAACCTTGGTTAGACCACACTAGGAGTACTGTTACCAGTTCTGGTCTCCATATTATAAAAAGGATAAAGAGGCATTGGAGAAGGTACAAAAAAGATTCACAAGGATGATAACAGAACTGAGCGGATATACTTATCAGAAAAGGCTGAACAGGCTGGGGCTCTTTTCTCTAGAAAAGAGAAGGCTGAGGGGTGACCTGATAGAGGTCTTTAAGATAATGAAAGGGTTTGATAGGGTAGACGTAGAGAAAATGTTTCCACTTGTGGGGAGCCCAAAATAAGATGTCATAAATATAAGATAGTCACTAATAAATCCAATAAGGAATTCAGGAGAAACTTCTCTGCCCAAAGAGTGGTAAGCATGTGGAACTCGCTACAACAAGGAGTAGTTGAGGCAAATAGCTAGATGCGTTTAAAGGGAAGCTAGATAAGCACATGAGGGAGAAAGGAATAGAAGGATATGCTGATAGGGTTAGATGAAGTAGGGAGGGAGGAGGCTGGCATGGACCAGTTGGGCCTGTTTCTGTGCTGTAGACTCAGTCTAACTCGATTTTAATTTCCATTTGGTTCCCCAGACTCATAAAATGTACATTCCTGGAATACATTGCAACTAGGGCAAGCGATTAATCTCGATTCAACTTCCCACAAATATCTCCACTTACTAGATGTAGCATGATTTAGAATCACAGAATGCATGGAAGCAGGCCATTTGGTCCATCAAGTCTGTGCCAGTGTTTTTCTCCACATGGAACATAGGAATTGCTAGACAAAAAAAATCACAGTCTATCCAGTTCACCGTCTACCAGCCTGGTTGTCACATGATACAACAAAAATGTGGTTGTTGACTGATCATGGCAATCAATCTCTATCAATTAGTCAACAACAGATCCAGACATGACATGAGGAAAACCCCCAATGGTGGAAAGCTTTGGGAACCATAGGTTCAAAGTCACCTGTTCCTCCCAAGTATGCTGCACTTACCACATGTCATGTCTCAAATTATTCATATACACTATCCCAAAATATTATTTTCTGAAAGAAATCTATCTAATTTGCATCTGAATGAATCAACACTTTCTGCTTTCACCCTCTCCCTAGGGAGCCTATTCTATAGATTGACCACTTGACCACTCAATTACTGAAATAATGGCCCGATATCAACGTGGAGATGGGAACAGAGGCGGGGGTGGGGGTGGGGGGGGGGAATGTTAAAGGGAGGGCAAAGTTCAGCATCTCTCTGAGAACAAGGACAGATTATACAGCACAATACTAGGGAGGCCATAGGATAGATAACATTAATGTCAGAAGTGGTTTACAACAAAACAAGAGATGTGATTTCCAGGCAACCGACATTGATGGGGCCGTGCAAAACTGAATAGGGGGGCTGTACTCAGATAAGAAAGGCCACACATTCTTCAAAGGAACAAACAGCTTATAAATAGAGATGAGGGTTGAGATCATTAGCTACGTTACGTAAAACAGCTTATCTTGAGTTTCTAACGAGGCATCAGCATGGTGGGATGACTTACGACCAGAAGATAAGGCCAGGGATGCTTACGTGCAGAATACACAGCCAAATAGTGTAAAGATAGGGTATGCTTGCTCCCAAAAGTTAGAGCTCTTGAGCGGACAGTTGGAAGTCCATTTGAGTTCGCGGGAAAACCAGGTTGTACTGATATCATTTAATGTAATCTGAAGACAATTGTACTGTTGTGATTCAATCTATTAAAGTTTGTTGTTTCATAACCACTCAGGCCAAAATCAAGTGGAAGTTATTGTTGAAGGATTAACAACCCTTTTGTTGTGTGACGGTAATGGAAATATCTGCTAACAATGCCTCATTATCATTTTACTTCCGGGTTTTGCGTCTCCACTGCGCGTGAGTGGGCGTGATGCGGGCCCGCATGATGCAATTTCATCTTGACTATTTAAAGGCCCAGTTCACAGTGAAATGGTGGAAGAGGTTTGGAGTTTTATGCATTGTGTTGAGAGAAGTAGAAGCACAGTTATGGAAGGAAGGATGGCAAAGGCTGCGCCCAGGTTCAATGAGGTGTTCCTGGATGTACTGCTGGGTGCAGTAAGGACGAGGAAGGAGGTCCTCTTTCCCAGCAATGGGAAAAAGAAACCTGCAGCCACTACAAAAAAGGCATGGCTACAGGTGGCCCAAGAAGTAAGTAGCAGGAGCGTCATAATGAGGATATGGATCCAGTGCAGAAAGTTTTTTAATGACCTAACCAGGTCAGGAAAGGTGGGCAAAGTTGCAGATTCACCTATATCCTGTAGTGCACCCCCCGCCCTCATTCTATCTTGACAAGCGTACGCCATTCATATCACTCCTCACACCCACTTAAATTTCAGCAGCACCTATTGTTCCATTTCAATCACATCCTCACCTCCCCTTCCTCCATCCACCACTGCCACTCACCCCAATCCTCACGTAATCTGATACCACCTCAGTCAGCTCCCCCGATTCTCAGCACATGTCCTTAAATGACACTGTCAACATGTTCCTCAAATGCAAGTCAATGCCACTTATGATCTATCTGCCTGTTTGTCACCCTCACCGAATGCACTGCATCCAATTGGTGCACACATGCCTTACAGCGACTCACAGGTCTGCCGTGCCCTCTTGCAGGAGAAGAGAGCACAGAATGTGAGGAAGAGGGCAAGGACCGTAGGCGGACCTCCACAGATTGTGGAGCTTAGCACAGCAGAACAGAAGGCTTTGGAGATAAGCAGCATCTCTGTCTCCCTCAGCTTCGGAGTTGACAAGATTGGCAGTGCGTTGCTACAGGGTGACAGAATTAATCTCTCAGACCCACATCTCCCACAAGACAAAGTCATCTTGAGTTGACTTCAGCATTAATGAAATATGATCACCTTGATTATGTGCATTTCAACATTTGTATAGTCCCATGACTAACTCATATCCGTCTCTTCTCTCCTCCAGGGCCATCACGCGAAGGCCCCTGCCCTTTGTTGACGAAGATTCCTCAGAGGAGCTCATTCCTGCTGAGGGTGCACAGTCACAGGACACATGAGTGGCAGGCACTGGCGCAGATACAAGCTCATCGGTGGTTCGTCTTAGAGAGTTAGGTGGGACGTCGCCAGATGAATCACAGTTCACAAGTGAGCATGAGCAGAGAGTGGTGGTAGGATCACCTGTGGAGAGTCCACATCGGAGGGCGCTGTCCTCTCCAAGCTTTGCTCAGCTGGACAGAGATGCGGAACCCGGGGGGCCATAAATGAAAAGGAGAATGATAGAGAGTCAGCAGCAACTGTGCGAGGACTGGCAGGCACATGCTCCACAATGGCACAGAGGACCGAGGCGTCCAGCTCAAACACTTGTGGAGTGATGTCGCAGGCCCTTGCGAGGATACAATCTTCTGTTCAGAGACTGGCCTCCTCTGTGGAACTTGAATCACGGTGCATGTCCCTGCAGGCCCAGATGGTGGCCTTGCCAACTCTGAAAGCCAACATGTCTATCGCTTTACACGGGGTGACAGATAGATTAGACGTTGGCTTCCATGGCATCATTGATCTCCTCCAAGCTACTCTTCTGCTGGTCCGGGAGAGGGAGGATGGTCATAAGGGAGATGAAAGTGCAAACTCCTCTCAAAGTATTTCCACGTCTCAGCCGTTGCCCCCCACCCCCAACCAGTACCCGATATGCTCCTCTGACTTTTGAGGAGCTCGCGGCTGACGGCCTCGACATTGGAGCCCGTGAGGGCCCTGCCAATGTGCAGGGGCAAACTGGGCCAGCAGGAGAGGAGGCAGCATGTCTAGGCTATTAGGGCATCCCTGGCATCTCGAGCAGCAATGTGATCAGATGGTATTGTGCGCCCCATCTTCCTCCTCACCTTTGTAATCTCATTAGATGAGGAGTCCTGAGCGGCTTGTTCCTCCTGCACCTCTAGTCCTCACTGCTGCGCTATGTTGTACAGAGCAGAGCACACTGCAATTACCCTGGAGACTTTTGCTGACGAGTACTGAAGGGCGCCTCCAGATCTGTCCAGGCACCCGAAGCTCAACCTGAGTATGCCGATGGTTTGCTCGATGACACATCTGGTTGTGATATGGCTCGCGTTGTAGCACTCCTGGTGTTCATTGATGGGGTTTCTCAGAGATGTCATCAGCCAGGTTTGAAAGGGGTATCCTTTGTCGCCTAGCAGCCACCCTTTAAGGCTGGTTCCAGGTCTGAACATGTTGGGGATGTTGGACTGCTGCAGTATGAAAGCATCATGGCAGCTCCCAAGGTATCTGGCGCAGACCTGCATTAACTGTTTTTGTGGTTGCACACCAGCTGAACATTGATGGAGTGAAATCCCTTGCATTTAACGAATGCTCCTGGTTGATCGGGGGTGCTTGGATTGCGACATGTGTAAGCAGTTGATGGCACCTTGCACCTGTGGGAAGCCATCCAGAGACGCGAATCTGAATGCCCACTCATTTTGGCTACTGTCATCACAAAGGAAGTTTAAAGACCTCCCAGTTCTGGCAAACAATCCATCCAACACCTGCCATATGCATTTATGTGCAGCTGACTGCGAGACTCTCGCTATGTCTGGAAGGATCCGGAGGCAAAGAAATTAAGGGCGGTGGTTACTTTCACAGACTCTGGTAATGCGTGGCCACCAGGTTCAGCAGGGAGCAGGTCTTTTTCTAGGAGGCTACAGATCATAGAATCATAGAGTCACAGAATGATACAGCACAGAAGGAGGCCATTCTGCCCATCATGCCTCTGCCGGCTCTTTGAAAAAGCTATCACATTAGTCCCACTTCCGTGCTCTTTCCCCATACCCCTGCAAATTTTCCCACTTCAAGTATTCATCCAATTCCCTTTTGAAAGTTATTATTGAATCTGCTTCCACCACCCTTTCAGGCAATGCATTCCAGATCATAACAACTCGCTGTGTACAAAATTTTTCCTCATGGCATCTTTTGCCAATTACTTGAAATCTGTGTCCTCTGGTTACTGACCCTTCTGCCACTGGAAACAGTTTCTCCTTATGTACTCTATCAAAACTCTTCATGATTCTGAACACCTCTATTAAATCTCCCCTTAATCTTCTTTGCCCTAAGGAGTACAACCTCAATTTCTCTTGTCTCTCCATGTAATTGAAATCTTTCATCCCTGATACCATTCTAGTAAATCTCTTCTGCACCCTCTCTAAGACCTTGACATCCTTCCTAAAGTATGGTGCCCAGAATTGGCCACAATACTCCAGCTGGGGCCTAACATGTGTTTTATAAAGCTGTAGCATAACTTCTTTGCTTTTGTACTCTATGCCTCTATTTATAAAGCCAAGGATCCCATATGCCTTTTTAACAGCCTTCTCAACTTGTCCTGCCACCTCCAAAGACTTGTGTACATACACCCCCAGGTCTCTGTTCCTGCACCACCGTTAAAATTGTACCATTTCGAACTATCTCCTCTTTGAAGGCCTCGTGGTGCGCCAATCTCAGCCTTTGGAAGCACTGCTTCTCCGACAGGTCATGGAAGCTATGCCTCTGTCTGTACACCCTGTTAGGTGAGTAGTGCCTCCTGCAACCTCGACTCCTCTGTTGTTCCCTTCTCTGTTAGCCACCTGCAGCTCCCTCAACAATGCGCCCTTGCTGCTAATGATGCTCATTCTCTTCCTCTTCCGAAGTCCAATCAAAAGCTGCCATGCTGTCACCCATCATGAGCTTCTCTATCTGAACAACTCAAAACTGTCCAAATGACTCCCTCACACCAGGTACTCTCAGCAAACCGTATCCCAGAGAGAAGAGAGAGAGCAGCTGTGAGCACTGAACTTTTATTCAGATTGGGCCCCCTGACCTTTGACCACCCCGATAAAGTGCCGCTTAATCTCGCCTCAGTTTCACTGCCAAGTTTGCCGACCCCCTGGAAACAAGTGCAGCAGCAGTTAATTCCAAATTGGGTTCAAAATTGTAATATGGGGGCCAGATTTCTTTATGTTAATGACTGACCCGCCTCTCCACGGCGGGATATTCGGACGCCCCAATACCTGCCGCCGTGAAAAGGACCACTGGTACACATGCAGCGGGTGAGGGCCGCGTTTTGCATATTTGATGGTTTAACAACCCCCCCTCCCACCTATCGTGGGGGGGTTAATATCGAGGTCAATATTTCCACAGATCAATTTTGAATTTACCCTCCTTCAAGTGCAGGACTTGGCACTTGAAGGTAGTGGGGGAGGGGGGGGGTAAATATGTACCAATTTCTCCACATCCACTCAACTGTTTTTTTTTATTCATTCATGGGATGTGGGCATCGCTGGCAAGGCCGGCATTTATTGCCTATCCCTAATTGCCCTTGAGAAGGTGGTGGTGAGCCGCCTTCTTGAACCGCTGCAGTCCGTGTGGTGACGGTTCTCCCACAGTGCTGTTAGAAAGGGAGTTCCAGGATTTTGACCCAGCGACATTGAAGGGACGGTGATATATTTCCAAGTCGGGATGGTGTGTGACTTGGAGGGGAACGTGCAGGTGGTGTTGTTCCCATGTACCTGCTGCTCTTGTCCTTCTAGGAGGTAGAGGTCGCAGGTATGGGAGGTGTTGTCAAAGAAGTCTTGGCGAGTTGCTGCAGTGCATCCTTTGAATGGTATACACTGCAGCCACGGTGCGCTGGTGGTGAAGGGAGTGAATGTTTAGGGTGGTGGATGGGGTGCCAATCAAGCGGACTGCTTTGTCCTGGATGGTGTCGAGCTTCTTAAATGTTGTTGGAGCTGCACTCATGCAGGCAAGTGGAGAGTATTCCATCACACTCCTGACTTGTGCCTTGTAGATGGTGGAAAGGCTTTGGGGAGTCAGGAGGTGAGTCACTTGCTGCAGAATACCCAGACCCTGACCTGCTCTTGTAGCCACAGTATTTATGTGGCTGGTCCAGTTAAGTTTCTGGTCAATGGTGACCCCCAGGATGTTGACGGTGGGGGATTCGGCGATGGTAATGCTGTTGAATGTCAAGGGGAGGTGGTTAGACTCTCTCTTGTTGGAGATGGTCATTGCCCAGCAAATGTTACTTGCCACTTATCCGCCCAAGCCTGGATGTTGTCCAGGTCTTGCTGCATGCGGGCATAGACTGCTTCATTATCTGAGGAGTTGTGAATGGAACTGAACACTGTGCAATCATCAGCGAACATTCCCATTTCTGACCTTATGATGGAAGAAGGTCATTGATGAAGCAGCTGAAGATGGTTGGGCCTAGGACACTGCCCTGAGGAACTCCTGCAGCAATGTCCTGGGGCTAACAACCACTACCATCTTCCTTTCATATTTCTCTTTTTCAAACAACTACCTCATTTACTTTTAAAATAATTGATGCACTCTGGTTCTACAATGGTTTGTGGCAGAGAATTCCATATTCTAACCACTGTATGTATTAAGAATGTTTTTTCTAACATTCCTTTGATTCTTTTTGTGATTATCTTAAACTTGTGTCCTCTTGTTACTGTCTCATCGACTAGTAGAAACAATCTAACTTGCAACCAATCAATCTATTTCTCACTATTTACCTTATCATAACCGTATACAACCTCGAACACCTCAATCAGGTCACCCACCTTCTCAACTCTAGCAAATAAATCTATATCTTCTCAAGTCTTTCTTCATAACTGTAACCCCTCATCCCTGGCATATCCTAGTGAATCTACACTGCACCACAATACTACCAACTGCAGCCTATTAAGATCTGTGGCACAATCTTGCTTATGAAGTCTCATAGGCAAATAGTAGTCACTGCATTATATTTCCAATCTGATTGGTGGATTGGCATAGTGAACATGCTCAGGGCATTAGAAGCTGACTGGGCAAACTGAGCAGGAACAGGATAGAAAGGCTGGAGATCAAATGGCAGGAAGAGGAGAAAGACACCAACACAGTGAGACCCAGCATGGAGGGCACGGAAGGAGATCAAGTGATATGAGGGGGAGAGAGAGATGAGAAGAGTGAAATCCAGCCACAGGGGTAGAGAAACTCCCCTCAGTACTTTCAGCAACTTTTACTGCAATAAATCACTTACATGAGCTGTACGCCACACACAAACTATTAGAAACATTCAACGATTGCTTTTAATCGGGCTACAATACTGTTATCTTCACGCTGACGGATAGTATACCAGTTTACTCAACATTTCATGAATCATGAAGGAAGAGGCCAGATGCCATTTTTCTGGTTAAATTATTTATTTCACCGTTAGAGTAATAGCCAGGTAACAACAACGTTTCTAATTAAAGACCCTAAAGAATTATTTAAAGAGGCAGCAAGAAAAAAAAATGCAGTGTATGGAGACATGAACAAACAGAATCATCCCAGAAGATGACTTTAAATCTCTGGTATAAAAACAAAAAACAATTTTTATATTATAAAAATTGATGTTATATTTGCATTTGGTGGATCGCTCACACATTTATAGATAAGATCTCTCGGTTTAGTACACCGTACTAATTTACTGACAAGTCAAAATAATCTTTCACTATACACCCTTTCAAAGCGATGAACACTTCTATTATAACTCCCCTTAAAGCCTCTGCTCCAGTGAATACAATCCTAGATTTTCAAGTCTCTCATCCTAACTATATTCTTTCAGCCCTGATATCATCCTAGTAAAACTTTACATTGACCTAAGTTGAACACATTTGCCACAATATCTGCCCTTGTCTTCTGAATTCCTCCTTACTGATGTCATTGGCAAATTTAATATTAATCTCCATCTGCCCATCACTTATGTGTATGGAATACAAGAGATGTGCCAACACAGATCCCTGATGCACGCACTATCTACATCGTGCTGATCCAAGAAACATTTCTTTAGTCCTATACTTTCATGAAATCATAGCATCATAGAATAATACAGCACAGAATGAGGCCTGTCCCGGCTCTTTGAAAGAGCTATACAATTAGTTCCATTCCCCTGTCCTTTCCCTATAGCCCTGCAAATTTTTCCCCTTCCAGTATTAATCCAATTCCCTTTTGAAAATTATTATTGAATCTGATCCCACCACCCTTTCAGGCAGTGCATTCCAGGTCATAACCACTTGCCGTGTAAAAAACATTCTCCTCATCTCGCCTCTGGTTCTTTTGCTAATTACCTTAAATTTGTGATTTCTAGTTACCGACTCTTCTGCCACTGGAAACAGTTTCTCCTTATTTATTCAATCAAAACTCTTGCTCTCCATCCTTTAGTCATCCCTCTATTCATGCTACTACTTTATCTTTCATTCCATGGGCTTTAATCTATGCAACATGTTTTCATGTGGCACTTTATCAAATGCTTTTTGAAAGTTCAAATACTTATCAACTTTAAGTCTCATTAACCCTTTTATTACAAGGTCCGTTTCATTATTTGTATATGTCAGTTCGTGATTCTTATTCCTGGTATCATCCCAGTAAATCTATATTAAACTTTTTCAAAGCTCCAATATCATTTCTATAATAGATATCCAAAACTGTAAGTTTTCTGCACTTAAACCCCAAGCCATCTTTAGATTTGGCTCTCCATAATGTCAATAGCATGTGATCTATATATGTTGGTGATAATTGACCGTTTAAATTTTCTCTATGTCAGAGAGTCCAAGCTTTTTGTCTTTGCAGCCTGCTTAGATGCATGCCATGGAGCCACGTAAAAAGTTTAAGTCTGTGTTCTCATTAATTAGCACATATGTCAAGTTACTGATACCAACAGATCTTGGAGTTTTGGTTTAGGATTTATGCAATACGGCAACAGTGCTTTCCAAACCTCTAAATACTCAAACAATGAAACCAGCCAATGAGAAATCTTAGCATGGGAAGGCCTGGGCTTCACAGGTTGGATTGCCTGCAGTGGTTGGAGCTGCATGTGGCCCATGGACCATGGTTTGGAAACCCCTGCTCGAGATCTCTTGGAGCATCAAATATGGGAAATGATTTGCTGTTACCTTCCACTTCAGTAGAACCAGAGAATGAAAGAGTTACGGAACACTTCTTCATCACAAGTATTGACTGTATAAAACTAAACTCCAATGTCACACACACCGACTATATAAAACTAAACTCCAATGTCACACATACCGACTATATAAAACTAAACTCCAATGTCACACATACCGACTATATAAAACTAAACTCCAATGTCACACATACCGACTATATAAAACTAAACTCCACTGTCACACATACCGACTATATAAAACTAAACTCCACTGTCACACATACCGACTATATAAAACTAAACTCCACTGTCACACATACCGACTATATAAAACTAAACTCCACTGTCTCACATACCGACTATATAAAACTAAACTCCACTGTCACACATACCGACTATATAAAACTAAACTCCACTGTCTCACATACCGACTATATAAAACTAAACTCCACTGTCACACATACCGACTATATAAAACTAAACTCCAATGTCACACATACCGACTATATAAAACTAAACTCCACTGTCTCACATACCGACTATACAAAACTAAACTCCAATGTCACACATACCGACTATATAAAACTAAACTCCACTGTCACACATACCGACTATACAAAACTAAATTCCACTGTCACACATACCGACTATATAAAACTAAACTCCACTGTCTCACATACCGACTATATAAAACTAAACTCCACTGTCACACATACCGACTATATAAAACTAAACTCCACTGTCACACATACCGACTATACAAAACTAAACTCCACTGTCACACATACGGACTATATAAAACTAAACTCCACTGTCTCACATACCGACTATATAAAACTAAACTCCACTGTCACACATACCGACTATATAAAACTAAACTCCACTGTCTCACATACCGACTATACAAAACTAAACTCCAATGTCACACATACGGACCATATAAAACTAAACTCCACTGTCACACATACCGACTAAATAAAACTAAACTCCACTGTCACACATACCGACTATATAAAACTAAACTCCACTGTCACACATACCGACTAAATAAAACTAAACTCCACTGTCACACATACCGACTATATAAAACTAAACTCCACTGTCACACATACCGACTATATAAAACTAAACTCCAATGTCACACATACCGACTATATAAAACTAAACTCCAATGTCACACATACCGACTGTATAAAACTAAACTCCAATGTCACACATACCGACTATATAAAACTAAACTCCACTGTCACACATACCGACTATACAAAACTAAACTCCACTGTCACACATACCGACTATATAAAACTAAACTCCACTGTCACACATACTGACTGCATAAAACTAAACTCCACTGTCACACATACTGACGATATAAAACTAAACTCCACTGTCACACATACCGACTATATAAAACTAAACTCCACTGTCACACATACTGACGATATAAAACTAAACTCCACTGTCACACATACTGACTGTATAAAACTAAACTCCACTGTCACACATACCGACTATATAAAACTAAACTCCACTGTCTCACATACTGACTATATAAAACTAAACTCCGCTGTCACACATACTGACTGTATAAAACTAAACTCCACTGTCACACATACTGACTGCATAAAACTAAACTCCACTGTCACACATACTGACTATATAAAACTAAACTCCACTGTCACACATACTGACTATATAAAACTAAACTCCGCTGTCACACATACTGACTGTATAAAACTAAACTCCACTCTCACACATACCGACTATATAAAACTAAACTCCACTGTCACACATACCGACTATATAAAACTAAACTCCACTGTCTCACATACTGACTATATAAAACTAAACTCCGCTGTCACACATACCGACTGTATAAAACTAAACTCCACTGTCACACATACCGACTATATAAAACTAAACTCCACTCTCACACATACTGACTGCATAAAATTAAACTCCACTGTCACACATACCGACTGTATAAAACTAAACTCCACTGTCACACATACCGACTATATAAAACTAAACTCCACTGTCACACATACCGACTATATAAAACTAAACTCCACTGTCACACATACTGACTGTATAAAACTAAACTCCACTGTCACACATACCGACTATATAAAACTAAACTCCACTGTCACACATACCGACTATATAAAACTAAACTCCACTGTCACACATACCGACTATATAAAATTAAACTCCACTGTCACACATACTGACTATATAAAACTAAACTCCAGTCACACATACTGACGATATAAAACTAAACTCCACTGTCACACATACCGACTATATAAAACTAAACTCCACTGTCACACATACTGACTGTATAAAACTAAACTCCACTGTCACACATACCGACTGTATAAAACTAAACTCCACTGTCACACATACCGACTATATAAAACTAAACTCCACTGTCACACATACCGACTATATAAAACTAAACTCCACTGTCACACATACCGACTATATAAAACTAAACTCCACTGTCACACATACCGACTATATAAAACTAAACTCCACTGTCACACATACCGACTATATAAAACTAAACTCCACTGTCACACATACCGACTATATAAAACTAAACTCCACTGTCACACATACCGACTATATAAAACTAAACTCCACTGTCACACATACCGACTGTATAAAACTAAACTCCACTGTCACACATACCGACTATATAAAACTAAACTCCACTGTCACACATACCGACTATATAAAACTAAACTCCACTGTCACACATACCGACTGTATAAAATTAAACTCCACTGTCACACATACCGACTATATAAAACTAAACTCCACTGTCACACATACCGACTGTATAAAACTAAACTCCACTGTCACACATACCGACTATATAAAACCAAACTCCAGTCACACATACTGATGATATAAAACTAAACTCCACTGTCACACATATTGACTGTGTAAAATTAAACTCCACTGTCACACATACTGACTGTATAAAAATGAACTCCAGTCACACATTCTGACGATATAAAACTAAACTCCACTGTCACACATATTGACTGTGTAAAATTAAACTCCACTGTCACACATACTGACTGTATAAAATTAAACTCCAGTCACACATACTGACTGTAGAAAATTAAACTCCAGTCACACATACTGACTGTATAAAACTAAACTCCACTGTCACACATACCGACTATATAAAACTAAACTCCACTGTCACACATACTGACTGTATAAAACTAAACTCCACTGTCACACATACCGACTATATAAAACTAAACTCCACTGTCACACATACTGACTGTATAAAACTAAACTCCACTGTCACACATACTGACTGTAGAAAATTAAACTCCAGTCACACATACTGACTGTAGAAAATTAAACTCCTGTCACACATACTGACGATATAAAACTAAACTCCACTGTCACACATACTGACTATATAAAATTAAACTCCACTGTCACACATACTGACTGTATAAAACTAAACTCCACTGTCACACATACTGACTGTATAAAACTAAACTCCACTGTCACACATACTGACTGTATAAAACTATCTCCACTGTCACACATACTGACTGTATTAAATTAAACTCCACTGTCACACATACCGACTATATAAAACCAAACTCCACTGTCACACATACTGACTGTATAAAATTAAATTCCATTGTCACAAATACTGACTATATAAAACTAAACTCCAGTCACACATACTGATGATATAAAACTAAACTCCACTGTCACACATATTGACTGTGTAAAATTAAACTCCACACATACTGACTGTATTAAATTAAACTCCACTGTCACACATACCGACTGTATAAAATTAAACTCCACTGTCACACATACCGACTGTATAAAACTAAACTCCACTGTCACACATACCGACTATATAAAACTAAACTCCACTGTCACACATACCGACTATATAAAACTAAACTCCACTGTCACACATACCGACTGTATAAAATTAAACTCCACTGTCACACATACCGACTATATAAAACTAAACTCCACTGTCACACATACCGACTGTATAAAACTAAACTCCACTGTCACACATACCGACTATATAAAACCAAACTCCAGTCACACATACTGATGATATAAAACTAAACTCCACTGTCACACATATTGACTGTGTAAAATTAAACTCCACTGTCACACATACTGACTGTATAAAAATGAACTCCAGTCACACATTCTGACGATATAAAACTAAACTCCACTGTCACACATATTGACTGTGTAAAATTAAACTCCACTGTCACACATACTGACTGTATAAAAGTGAACTCCAGTCACACATTCTGATGATATAAAACTAAACTCCACTGTCACACATATTGACTGTGTAAAATTAAACTCCACTGTCACACATACTGACTGTATAAAATTAAACTCCAGTCACACATACTGACTGTAGAAAATTAAACTCCAGTCACACATACTGACTGTATAAAACTAAACTCCACTGTCACACATACCGACTATATAAAACTAAACTCCACTGTCACACATACTGACTGTATAAAACTAAACTCCACTGTCACACATACCGACTATATAAAACTAAACTCCACTGTCACACATACTGACTGTATAAAACTAAACTCCACTGTCACACATACTGACTGTAGAAAATTAAACTCCAGTCACACATACTGACTGTAGAAAATTAAACTCCTGTCACACATACTGACGATATAAAACTAAACTCCACTGTCACACATACTGACTATATAAAATTAAACTCCACTGTCACACATACTGACTGTATAAAACTAAACTCCACTGTCACACATACTGACTGTATAAAACTAAACTCCACTGTCACACATACTGACTGTATAAAACTATCTCCACCGTCACACATACTGACTGTATAAAACTAAACTCCACTGTCACACATACCGACTGTATAAAATTAAACTCCACTGTCACACATACCGACTGTATAAAATTAAGCTCCACTGTCACACATACCGACTATATAAAACCAAACTCCACTGTCACACATACTGACTGTATAAAATTAAATTCCATTGTCACAAATACTGACTATATAAAACTAAACTCCAGTCACACATACTGATGATATAAAACTAAACTCCACTGTCACACATACTGACTGTATAAAAGTGAACTCGTCACACACTCTGACGATATAAAACTAAACTCCACTGTCACACATACTGACTGTATAAAATTAAACTCCAGTCACACATACTGACTGTAGAAAATTAAGCTCCTGTCACACATACTGACTGTATAAAATTAAACTCCAGTCACACATGTTGACTGTATAAAAGTGAACTTCAGTCACACATACAGACTGTATAAAATTAAACTCCAGTCACACATATTGACTGTATAAAATTAAACTCCTGTCACACATACTGACTGTATAAAATTAAACTCCAGTCACACATGTTGACTGTATAAAAGTGAACTTCAGTCACACATACAGACTGTATAAAACCAAACTCCAGTCACACATACCGACTATATAAAACTAAACTCCACTGTCACACATACTGACTGTATAAAACTAAACTCCACTGTCACACATACTGACTGTAGAAAATTAAACTCCAGTCACACATACTGACTGTAGAAAATTAAACTCCTGTCACACATACTGACGATATAAAACTAAACTCCACTGTCACACATACTGACTATATAAAATTAAACTCCACTGTCACACATACTGACTGTATAAAACTAAACTCCACTGTCACACATACTGACTGTATAAAACTAAACTCCACTGTCACACATACCGACTATATAAAACCAAACTCCAGTCACACATACTGATGATATAAAACTAAACTCCACTGTCACACATATTGACTGTGTAAAATTAAACTCCACTGTCACACATACTGACTGTATAAAAATGAACTCCAGTCACACATTCTGACGATATAAAACTAAACTCCACTGTCACACATATTGACTGTGTAAAATTAAACTCCACTGTCACACATACTGACTGTATAAAATTAAACTCCAGTCACACATACTGACTGTAGAAAATTAAACTCCAGTCACACATACTGACTGTATAAAACTAAACTCCACTGTCACACATACCGACTATATAAAACTAAACTCCACTGTCACACATACTGACTGTATAAAACTAAACTCCACTGTCACACATACCGACTATATAAAACTAAACTCCACTGTCACACATACTGACTGTATAAAACTAAACTCCACTGTCACACATACTGACTGTAGAAAATTAAACTCCAGTCACACATACTGACTGTAGAAAATTAAACTCCTGTCACACATACTGACGATATAAAACTAAACTCCACTGTCACACATACTGACTATATAAAATTAAACTCCACTGTCACACATACTGACTGTATAAAACTAAACTCCACTGTCACACATACTGACTGTATAAAACTAAACTCCACTGTCACACATACTGACTGTATTAAATTAAACTCCACTGTCACACATACCGACTATATAAAACCAAACTCCACTGTCACACATACTGACTGTATAAAATTAAATTCCATTGTCACAAATACTGACTATATAAAACTAAACTGCAGTCACACATACTGATGATATAAAACTAAACTCCACTGTCACACATATTGACTGTGTAAAATTAAACTCCACACATACTGACTGTATTAAATTAAACTCCACTGTCACACATACCGACTGTATAAAATTAAACTCCACTGTCACACATACCGACTGTATAAAACTAAACTCCACTGTCACACATACCGACTATATAAAACTAAACTCCACTGTCACACATACCGACTATATAAAACTAAACTCCACTGTCACACATACCGACTGTATAAAATTAAACTCCACTGTCACACATACCGACTATATAAAACTAAACTCCACTGTCACACATACCGACTGTATAAAACTAAACTCCACTGTCACACATACCGACTATATAAAACCAAACTCCAGTCACACATACTGATGATATAAAACTAAACTCCACTGTCACACATATTGACTGTGTAAAATTAAACTCCACTGTCACACATACTGACTGTATAAAAATGAACTCCAGTCACACATTCTGACGATATAAAACTAAACTCCACTGTCACACATATTGACTGTGTAAAATTAAACTCCACTGTCACACATACTGACTGTATAAAAGTGAACTCCAGTCACACATTCTGATGATATAAAACTAAACTCCACTGTCACACATATTGACTGTGTAAAATTAAACTCCACTGTCACACATACTGACTGTATAAAATTAAACTCCAGTCACACATACTGACTGTAGAAAATTAAACTCCAGTCACACATACTGACTGTATAAAACTAAACTCCACTGTCACACATACCGACTATATAAAACTAAACTCCACTGTCACACATACTGACTGTATAAAACTAAACTCCACTGTCACACATACCGACTATATAAAACTAAACTCCACTGTCACACATACTGACTGTATAAAACTAAACTCCACTGTCACACATACTGACTGTAGAAAATTAAACTCCAGTCACACATACTGACTGTAGAAAATTAAACTCCTGTCACACATACTGACGATATAAAACTAAACTCCACTGTCACACATACTGACTATATAAAATTAAACTCCACTGTCACACATACTGACTGTATAAAACTAAACTCCACTGTCACACATACTGACTGTATAAAACTAAACTCCACTGTCACACATACTGACTGTATAAAACTATCTCCACCGTCACACATACTGACTGTATTAAATTAAACTCCACTGTCACACATACCGACTGTATAAAATTAAACTCCACTGTCACACATACCGACTGTATAAAATTAAGCTCCACTGTCACACATACCGACTATATAAAACCAAACTCCACTGTCACACATACTGACTGTATAAAAATGAACTCCAGTCACACATTCTGACGATATAAAACTAAACTCCACTGTCACACATATTGACTGTGTAAAATTAAACTCCACTGTCACACATACTGACTGTATAAAAGTGAACTCCAGTCACACATTCTGACGATATAAAACTAAACTCCACTGTCACACATATTGACTGTGTAAAATTAAACTCCACTGTCACACATACTGACTGTATAAAATTAAACTCCAGTCACACATACTGACTGTAGAAAATTAAACTCCAGTCACACATACTGACTGTATAAAACTAAACTCCACTGTCACACATACCGACTATATAAAACTAAACTCCACTGTCACACATACTGACTGTATAAAACTAAACTCCACTGTCACACATACCGACTATATAAAACTAAACTCCACTGTCACACATACTGACTGTATAAAACTAAACTCCACTGTCACACATACTGACTGTAGAAAATTAAACTCCAGTCACACATACTGACTGTAGAAAATTAAACTCCTGTCACACATACTGACGATATAAAACTAAACTCCACTGTCACACATACTGACTATATAAAATTAAACTCCACTGTCACACATACTGACTGTATAAAACTAAACTCCACTGTCACACATACTGACTGTATAAAACTAAACTCCACTGTCACACATACTGACTGTATAAAACTATCTCCACCGTCACACATACTGACTGTATTAAATTAAACTCCACTGTCACACATACCGACTGTATAAAATTAAACTCCACTGTCACACATACCGACTGTATAAAATTAAGCTCCACTGTCACACATACCGACTATATAAAACCAAACTCCACTGTCACACATACTGACTGTATAAAATTAAATTCCATTGTCACAAATACTGACTATATAAAACTAAACTCCAGTCACACATACTGATGATATAAAACTAAACTCCACTGTCACACATACTGACTGTATAAAAGTGAACTCGTCACACATTCTGACGATATAAAACTAAACTCCACTGTCACACATACTGACTGTATAAAATTAAACTCCAGTCACACATACTGACTGTAGAAAATTAAACTCCTGTCACACATACTGACTGTATAAAATTAAACTCCAGTCACACATGTTGACTGTATAAAAGTGAACTTCAGTCACACATACAGACTGTATAAAATTAAACTCCAGTCACACATATTGACTGTATAAAATTAAACTCCAGTCACACATATTGACTGTATAAAATAAAACTCCAGTCACACATATTGACTGTATAAAATTAAACTCCAGTCACACATATTGACTGTATAAAAGTGAACTCCAGTCACACATACTGACTATATAAAATTAAACTCCAGTCACACATACAGACTGTATAAAATAAAACTCCAGTCACACATATTGACTGTATAAAATTAAACTCCAGTCACACATATTGACTGTATAAAAGTGAACTCCAGTCACACATACTGACTATATAAAATTAAACTCCAGTCACACATACAGACTGTATAAAATAAAACTCCAGTCACACATATTGACTGTATAAAATAAAACTCCAGTCACACATATTGAATGTATAAAATTAAACTCCAGTCAAACATACAGACTCTATAAAATTAAACTCCAGTCACACATATTGACTGTATAAAATTAAACTCCAGTCACACATACTGACTGTATAAAAGTGAACTCCAGTCACACATACTGACTGTATAAAATTAAACTCCAGTCACACATACTGACTGTATAAAATTAAACTCCAGTCACACATATTGACTGTATAAAATTAAACTCCAGTCACACATACTGACTGTATAAAATTAAACTCCAGTCACACATGTTGACTGTATAAAATTAAACTCCAGTCACACATACTGACTGTATAAAATTAAACTCCAGTCACACATCCTGACTGTATAAAAGTAAACTCCAGTCAAACATATAAAACTAAACTCCACTGTCACACATACCGACTGTATAAAACTAAACTCCACTGTCACACATACCGACTGCATAAAACTAAACTCCACTGTCACACATACCGACTGTATAAAACTAAACTCCACTGTCACACATACCGACTGTATAAAACTAAACTCCACTGTCACACATACTGACTGTATAAAACTAAACTCCACTGTCACACATACCGACTATATAAAACTAAACTCCACTGTCACAAACTCCAGTCACACATACTGACTGTATAAAAGTAAACTCCAGTCACACATACTGACTGTATAAAAGCAAACTCCGGTCACACATACAGACTGTATAAAATTAAACTCCAGTCACACATAATGACTGTATAAAAGTAAACTCCAGTCACACATATTGACTGTATAAAATTAAACTCCACTGTTAGAGATACTGTATGAAATTAAACTTTCGGTTTTTAATATTTCAGTTTTTCCATTGTAGATTTTCTATTCAGATTTCTATCTATTACTACCAGTGCTAGTTTTTTCTGTTGTTGAAGTGTTCAAACTTTGTATTAAGTGACAAGTATGCATTGTTTAGAAATTGCTATATCAGGATTAGAAAAGTGTTTGCAAACAATAATTAAGAAGATTGAAGCACTCTTTTATTAACATACTCCTACACTGTAATACACTTTGCTTTAGAGATATAACACTCCTGTAGATATTATGAACATAAATAAGCAGTAACAATGTCCTTTCTAATTAATGATAAATCAAATACATACTCTTATTTAGTAATATATATATGCAAGAACTACAGAGTAGTGATAATGGGGGACTTCAATTATCCCAATATAGACTGGGACAGTGTACAAGAGAACTTTCTTGAACAGTATGTTTCCAGCCCAACGAGGAAGGACGCAGTGCTGGATCGAGTTCTGGGGAATGAAGTGGGGCAGGTGGAGCATGTTTCAGTGGGGGAGCATTTGGGGAACAGTGATCATAATATCATTAGATTTAAAATAATTATGGAAAAGGATAAGGAACAATCAAAGGAGAAAATACTTAACTGGAGGAGGGCTAATTTCAGTGGGTTAAAAAGGGATTTTGCCCAGGCAAAACAGTAAGTGAACAATGGGAGGCCTTCAAGGAGGAGATGGTTTGGGTACAGAGTAGTCACGTTTCCGTGAGGGGGAAAGGAAGGGCATTCAAAACTAAAGTTCCCGGACTAAAGATATAGAGATTGAAAAGAAACAGATAAAGGAGTCTTATGACAAATGTACAGTTCATAATATAATAGAGAACCAAGCTGAATACAGAAAGTACAGAGGAGATCTAAAAAAGGAAATAAGAGGGGCAAAGAGAATATAAGAATAGATTAGTGGCTAACATAAAAGAGAACCCAAAAATCTCTTATAATCATATAAATAGTAAAAGAGTAGTCAAAGGAAGGGTGGGACCGATTAGCGACAAAAAAGGAGATCTTCTTGTGGAGGCAGAGGGCATGGCAGAGGTACTAAATGAATACGTCGCATCCGTCTTTACTAGAGAAGAGGATGCTGCCATTGTAGCAGTAAAGGAGGAGGTAATAGTGATATTGAATAGGGTAAAAATAGATAAAGTGGAGGTATTTAAAAGATTGGCAGTACTCAAAGTAGAAAAGTCACCCAGTCCAGATGGTTACTGATGGTTACTAGGTTACTGAGGGAAGTAAGGGTAGAACTTGCAGAGGCTCTGGCCACAATCTTCCAATCCTCCTTAAATATGGGGATGGTGCCAGAGGACTATGGATTGCAAATGTTACACCCCTGTTCAAAAAAGGGGAGAGGGATAAACCCAGCAATTACAGGCCAGTCAGCCTAACGTTGGTGTTGGCCAACCTTTTAGCGACAATAATCCGGGACAAAATCAATTGCCACTTGGAAAAGTATGGGCTAATAAATGAAAGTCAGCATGGATTTATTAAAGGAAAATTGTGTTTGATTAACTTGATTGAGTTCTATACTGAAGTAACAGAGAGGGTTGATAGAGGGGTAGTGCTGTTGATGTTGTGTATATGGACTTTCAAAAGGCATTTGATAAAGTACCACATAATAGACTTGTTAACAAAATTGAAGCCTGTGGGATTAAAGGGACAGTGGCAGCATGGATACAAAATTGGCTAAGGGACAGAAAGCTGAGAGTAGTGGTGAACAATTGTTTTTCAGACTGGAGGGAAGTATACAGTGGTGTTCCCCAGGGGTCAGGATTAGGACCACTGCTCTTTTTGACATATATTAATTACCTGGATTTGGGTATACAGGGTATATACTGGTGAAATAGGCAGACACATGGCAGATGAAATATAATGCAGAGAAGTGTGAAGTGATACATTTTGGCAGGAAGAATGAGGAGAGGCAATATAAACTAAATAGTACAATTTGAAAGGGAGTGCAGGAACAGGGAGACCTGGGGGTGTATGTACACAAATCTTTGAAGGTGGCAGGACAAGTTGATAAAGTTGTTAAAAAGGATATGGGATCCTGGGCTTTATTAATAGAGGCATAGAGTACAAAAACAAGGAAGTTATGCTAAACCTATATAAATCACTGGTGAGGCCACAGCTGGAGTATTGTGTTCAATTCTAGGTACCACACCACACAAGGATGTCAAGGCCTTAGAGAGGGTGCAGAAGAGATTTACTAGAATAGCACCAGGGATGAGGGACTTCACTTATGTGGAGAGACTGGAGAAGCTGGGGTTGTTCTTCTTAGAACAGAGAAGGTTAAGGGGAGATTTGATAGAGATGTTCAAAATCATGAATGATTTTGACAGAGTAAATAAGGAGAAACTGTTTCTAGTGGCAGAAGGGCCGGTAACCAGAGGACACAGATTTAAGGTGATCAGCAAAAGGGCTAGAGGTGACATGAGGAAACATTTCTTTACGCATCGAGTTGTAATGATCTGGAATGCACTGCCTGAAAGGGAAGCAGATTCAATAGTAACTTTCAAAAGGGATTTGGATAAATACTTGAAGGGAAAAAATTTACAGGGCTATGGGGAAAGAGCAGTGGAATGGGTCTAATTGGATAGCTGTTTCAAAGAGCTGGCTGAATGGCCTCCTCCTGTGCTGTACCTACTACAAATATGGCAGTGCTGAGATTAGGATTTCAGTGAACAGTAATTGTGAACATGTGACATTGCCACATTATGTCCACTTGTATGGTGAAAAATATCCGGCAGTATAATTATCAATTGTATCGTACTAAACTTGGGTTGTGTCTTGGAGAGAGCATTTTGAATTGTTTATTTATCATTTCAACTGTCTTAGGCCATTGCCTCACACCTCTCCGTAGCAACATAGCAGAGTTCTGAAAATTCATTTTTTCAGCTCTCTCCCCCCACCCCGGATTTGGTGCACTGTGGCTGCAATTCTGTATCCTACCCTTCCATCACTAAGCACTTGTATTTTATACACTTTAACACCTTTGTTAACATAACAGGCAAAGCAATATCATGCAAATGTGTTATTGTCTTCATTTACATTTCTATCACAGTGTGATTTCACTCTGTTAGATCCTTTCTATTGTGCCTAGTTAGAATGTTAGTCATCCAACAGTGGGTAGTTGGATATGAGTAGAACTAATATCCATCTTCACTTAGTGAAATTATTAATTTGAGAAATTAGTTTTTGGCAAACTTTCATGCAAATCTCTTTCCAATTTTACCTCCCTATGGAGAAGTGCCAAACCACAACAGCATAGCTGGGATCAGGAATTCAGCAGCACATCCACTGCTCTGTGGTACCACTTGCTGGTTCTCCAGTACCCTTTCCACCATGTCATTTTGGTATTGTTACGATTCGGGTTCTCACCAGACACGTTTTCTCATAGGCAGCACATAGGACTGTGTCCAGTGGCAAACCCTCGCTCCCTGTGGACTGACGCGTGACTTTATGTGCAAAGTATCTGATAATCTAGCATGCCTGGGGTGATCTATAAACCCCATATGCTGGTGATAAGTTCACTGGAAATAGTATGACACCTTATACTCTCCCTGTCTTCCTGGCTAATTTACAAATAAGATTCAAATTGATGTTATCTCTCTGGCTATAAACTAAAAATCAGGTTTATTAAAATGTAAAATTAAACAGAAATGAGAGCAAACACAGCAGATAACGATAAAAGAAAACTTGATTTCTTGAGAGTACTTTAAAATCATTTCCAAAATAGTATCTGTCTGGAAATGTTGATAATTCTCATAATTTGGAAAACATTACTGTGAAGAATAGCTTTTTATGTGAAATTAAATATTCACAGAATGTTTCCACTAGCTCCAGGTCAGTTAGCAGCCTGGTGAAACAGCAATTCACTAAGGAACATTGAACTGGGACAAAGGAAGATTAAAGGGTGCCTGTCACAATTAAATACAGCTGTTAATTATAGTATGGCTCAAAAGCAACAGATGACCTGACAGGATTTCCTGATATAATGTTTATAATGCAACTCTGATACAAAGGAAGATTAGATTTCTCCCCAGTGAGCTGGTAACCCAAATTATTATCTCTTGTCACCTTCTCAAAGCCATATAATAAATATTAAATATTTCCATTGTTTATGTGGACTTTTCAACTGATGCTCGTCAAGCACTCCACCTGGATAGAGGTGATTCATTTGCTCTTTGGAGTGACTTCAGCACATGAGACAAATAAAGTGTATTTCAGGTACGTCCAGTCTGTTTCCAGCAAGCAGTAATCAAAGTAAAGGGAGCTACAGCTAGTCAACATCAAAATCCCTTAAAGAAATATTAAAAATATAACGGGTCATTTTACGCATTTGTGCTCCAAGCATGGAACTTCGTGGGAAATTGTGGGGGCATGTGCCCGAATTCCCAATATGCACTCCCATTGGATTAAGCGCTGTGCTGGGAGCATCTTTTGTAATTTAGTACGACAGATCTCTGGTCTGTCACATTCTACAACCCCACGTCATTCTGTATCAGTAATATTTTAAAACTGAGTGAGGGGTAATCTAAGATGGGGTAATGAGATAGGCTGGAACTTTAATCTCCATCTAAATCAAGTTAGCAGGGCAGGGGTTAAAACATTCTATCTTGTCACTCAAAAATGGCAATTATGTGAATAAGATGAACTGGGGCATGGGGAAGAAGAGATCTTCAAGTGAGGCAAAGTATTAAAAATTGAGGGGGATATAATTTTGTTTTAAAAATGAGTAAACCTTAGGGGAAAACTTGAATGCGTTTATTTGCAGTTTTCTAAAACTTATTTATTTATATTCTACTTTACAGAATATTTGTTGGACTGTAGTATTATTAAACCTGTCAGCTGGCTTACTGTACCAGGATCACAATGCTCCATCTTTAACAGGACCTGGCAGCAATTTAGAGACATCTTCCTAGCCACTGTGTCAGTCCAATTCCAATCAGGTGACTGTCTTTCTTTGCCCTAGGTTTTTAAATTGATGATCAGGCAAATAAGTTACCAATTCATTGGTTAGTGTTACCCCTTAATATTATGAAATATAACAAATAGAACTGCTCTAACAGAATCTGAATTGGCTATAAGTTACTACAACATTGATGAGAAGGTAAAGGAAGAAATAAGTTGCATTTGTCAAGTGTTTTTCATATTACCAGATCATCCCATAGGACTTCACAGCCAATAGATTACTTTTGAAGTGTAATCCGTGTTGTTATGTGGGGAGATGTGGTAGTCAAGTTCTGCATAGCAAAGTCCCACAAACAGCAAATGAGGTGAATGACCAGCTAATTGTTTTTGGTGATGTTGGTTGAGGAATGAATGTTGCCCAGGACAGAGCAAGAACTCTTTGCTTATCTTCAAATAATGCCATGGGATATTTTCTGTCCTCCTGACCAGGCAGACAGGACCTCAACTTAATGTTTCATCCAAAAGACGACACCTCTGACAATGCAGCATTCCCTCAGTACCACATTAAAGCGTCAGTCTAGGTCAGCCTAAGATTATGTGCTGAAATCTTGGAGGTTGAGAGTATTAAGCACTAAACAGATAATATCATTTTCAGTTAGTGGAGTTAGGCTGTGTGCTATGTCTCCTTTAAACAAACCTTTCCACCATACTTATTGGTATTCTTGATTTTCTCAAACTCAAAATGTGAGCAACACTCACAGCCAGTCCACAGGGGCTCGTTTCTGCCTACAGGCCACCGGGCCTATGTTAATAAGTCTCAGCCCCAAAATGGACTGGGGAGCCAGGACTATCGGACTGGCTGCCAGAAAACCTCAGGGAGGGAAAATCTAAGGGGGCAGGCATCATGACTTGTGAAATTCAGAAGACAGCAAGCTTCTGTGATGACTGGGAAGCTTGTAGAAACCATTCAAAAAGCAGTCTTCGTGGAACATTACTATAGGGAGGAACTTGCAATATGAAGTACTTCACCCCTTTTAGTTTAAAATATACACATTTCTGTCAGTTTTTATCCTCGCTCTAGCAGCTACTGGAGACCTGCCACTTGGCTGTACTTTATACTCAGCTATTGTTAAGGCTTGTTGGAGAATTGTTGTCTCCGATGAATCAGTGCTCAGGATTGAGAATGATGCCAGTGCTTGCTGACCAACCCACAAAGGACTGACATTAAAGGTCTCCGGGAACTGTAGGCGAGGAGATAAAATCCAAGGTTTTTCTGACATGCATATTATGTGTCACACATTGGTCTAGGTCTTCTGATTGTATAGGTCCAACTGGCAATAGGATGGTAAGAAAATTGCATCTTGCTGACCTGTTGTGCGCTAATATCCTGTCTATTTCCAGGGTCATGTTACTTCAGTAATGTACGGGAGTTCTGGATATGGAAAACACCTGTGATGGGAGCTTTCCCGTTGGTGAGTAGGAAATTGTGTATTTCTGCAGGAATTAAAGTGGGAGAATTTGAGGCCTTCCGCAAGGTGGAAACGGGGCGATAATATCCCAAAAATCAAGGGACGTTCTTGCCATCGCTGTGGCTATCGCCATTTGGCCAGGGTCTTTGGAATAGGCGGCCCAGGCACACAACCAATTTAGGTATTTAAATCGGGGTCTTATGACGCCAATAGGATTCCAATGCCATTTTAGGACTCAACTAGGCACCGCACAGTATCAGTTGGTGCTCTAGCTGAAGAGGAGCTCAAAGGTAAGTACTTATTTATTTTTGTGGGGCCAGGAGGAGCAGGAATGCTTCTCCGAGCTCAAAAAAAATAACCTGGGTCGCTGCTGCACGGGTCCCCCACCCCTCCCAAGAACGGACCCCTCAGACGTATCTTATTCCAGCCCACAGCCAGCGACCTGCCCCCGGGCACTCGTTTCCGCCTACAGGCCACCGGGCCTATGTTAATAAGTCTCAGCCCCAAAATGGACTGGGGAGCCAGGACTATCGGACTGGCTGCCAGAAAACCTCAGGGAGGGAAAATCTACCCAAAGTCCTTAAGGGGGCAGGCATCATGACTTGTGAAATTCAGAAGACAGCAAGCTTCTAACAAAAAAAAAATCACATCTGGAAAGAGTGCAGCTTGGCAGAGAGTGCTGTGTTTCTGTGGTGGAGCAATAGAAATTCTCTTGGAGGAAGTGAGGCAGAGAACAAGGGCTCTTTTCAGCAACGAGCACCATAGGCCTCCAAGGAGAACAACCAGGGAGAATGGAAGGAGGTGTGCACTGGTGACAATGCCATAAGCAACGTCCCACACACCTGGAAACAATGCAGGAAGAAGTTTAATGATCTTACCAGATCAGCCAAGGTAGGAGAAAGCACCATTTCCTTCCATTAATGCAGTCTAGTATGCTTCTATGCCACTAACAATTACCTCCTGCTCACATTGTCTTAATGTACTTTCAATAGTCATCATATGTGTCCTTGTGCAGCAGGGTGCACTTTGAACACCCAATCTTCCTTCATATCCTTATATGCGTTAGGCTCAAAAGATTCCTTCAATGTAATGTAGCTATTTGATGCATTGCTGACTCTTGGGTATCATTGTATGTCATTGTGACAATAGAAGTGGAGTAGGCTATCTTTTTGTGCCTTTGACAGGTTTGGGATTGGTTTGAGAGAACATCAAGGCAGGGCTTCATGGATCTCATTGGTGCCATAAAGGCTGCTGTCACACTGATCAGTGGCCATGATGAGGCGGAGCTCAGCAGTGGGCCAAGGCTGGAATAGGTATGGATGACAGGTACTGGCTCTTTGAACTCACAATACATCCGACTGTCTTGCCAAATCGCAGAAGGGACATGGGGCCAGGCTCCCCACTCAGCAGCAAAAGTGGTGCAGCCTGTAGCTGGTCCAGCTCAGGACTCAGCTGTAAGAGGAGAGGACTATCTCAATCCCAAAAGGCTCACACGTTCACTCAGCAGCTAGTCACCTCAGGCTTTCCTGCCACTGAGGTAACAACTAGAGGAAGAACAAAGCTAAGTTCCAGAGCACATAGGGAAGCACTATAGAAACAAACACTAAGCACTCACAAACTACATTAAACATCTGGTTGCAGTGGAGCTATGTGCAAAGAATGTTCTTGTAAAAGTTGGCAAGCATGTTTCATCAGGTGACAGGAATGTGATAGTTGTGACTTTCCTGGAAGATTTAAGGCACTGTAGGTAAAGATATATTTGTGGAGGGATTAGGAAGATGTAGATACGACTGATAATGCAGTGGCCATATTTGTAAGTTAATAAATGGCGTCTTGTATGAGAATGGCTCTTGCAGCCAGCATCATATTTTGTTCTGCAGCCTCTTCAGGCTCCTATGCTCCTTTTGATACCCAAGATGACCTTCCTCCTCTGGGTCCTCGAAGGTAATGCCTCTCTGTACGGAGATGCAGTGCAACATGCAGCAAATAACAGCAATCCTTGAAACTTTAGCCAGGCTGCATTGCAAGATTCCCTCCGATCTATCCATACATCTGAAGCACTGCTTCAACATGCCAATGGTTTTCTCGGTGATTATTCTGATGGAGACATGCACTTAATTAAACCTATGGTCAGCTGGTTTACTGGGTTTCAACAGTGGTGTCTTGAGATCCAGAGGATAGCCTTGATTGCCCGAAGCCACCGTGAGACTTTTAAAAAAATAATTCTTAGGATGTGGGCATCGCTAGCAAGGCCAGCTTTATTGCCCATCTCTAGTTGCCCTTGAGAAGTTAGTGGTGATCCTTTTTCATGATCCGTTGCAGTCCATATGGTGAAGGTACTCCCATAATGCTGTTCGGTAGGGAGTTCCAGGATTTTGACCCAGCAACGATGAAGGAACGGTGATATATTTCCAAGTTGCGATGGTGTGTGACTCGGAGGTGATGGTATTCCCACGTGCCCGCTGCCCTTGCCCATCCAGGTGGTAGAGGTCGCGGGTTTGGGAGGTGCTGTCAAAGAAGCTTTGGCAAGTTGGGCAGTGCATCGTATAGATAACACACACTGCAGCCATGGTGCGCTGGTGATAGAGAGAGTGAATGTTTAAGGTGGCGGATGGGCTGCCAATCAAGTGGGCTGCTTTGTCCTGGATGTGATGAGCTTCTTGTGTGTTGTTGCAGCTGCACCCATCCGCGCAAGTGGTGAGTATTCATCACACTCATGACTTGTGCTTTGTAGATGGTGGAGAGGCTTTGGGGAGTCAGGAGGTGAGCCACTTACCACAGAATACCCAGCCTCTGACCTGCTCTAGTAGCCACAACATTTATGTGACTGTTTCAGTTGAGTTTCTCGTCAATGCCGACCCCCAGGATGTTCATGGTGGGGGATTTGGCGATGGTAATGTCACTGAATGTCAAGAGGAGGTGGTTCGGCTCTCTCTTGTCGGAGATGGTCATTGCCTGTCACTTGTGTGGAGCGAGTATTACGTGCCACTTATCAGCCCAAGCCTGGATGTTGTTCAGGTCTTGCTGCATGCCGGCACGTACTGCTTCATTATCTGAAGAATTGGAAATGGAGCTGACCACTGCAATCACCAGCGAACACCCCCTCATGATGGAGAGTGATGTAAATAATTCCGAAACTACGGTCTTAAATTTAAATAAAGCCAATTATGTAGATATGAGGGGCGAGTTGGCTAAGGTAGATTGGGAAATTAGATTAAAAGATATGGCTAAAAGATAAAGATATTAAAAGATAAGTAATGGCAAACATTTAAAGATAGAATTCATAATTTTTCAACGAATATACGTTCCCTTGAGGAATAAAAACTCCAGGAAAAGTGATCCAACCATGGCTATCTAGAGAGGTTAAGGATAGTTTTAGATTAAAAGAAGAGGCTTACAATGTTGCCAAAAAGAGTAGTAAGCGTGAGGATTGGAAGCATTTTAGAAATCAGCAAAGGATGACCAAGAAATTGATAAAGAGGGAGAAAATTAAATATGAGAGTAAATTAGCAAGAAATATAAAAACAGATTGTAAGAGCTTCTACAAGTATGTAAAAAGGAAGAGATTAGCAAAAGTAAACGTGGGTTCCTTAGAGGCTGAGACAGGAGAAATTACAATCGGGTATAAGGAAATGACAGAGATGTTAAACAAATATTTTGTATCTGTCTTCACAGTAGAAGACACAAAAAACAAACTGGAAATAGTGGAGAACTAAGGGTTTAGTAAGAGTGAATAACTTAAAGTAATTAAAATTAGTAAAGAAAAAGTACTGGAGAAATTAGTGGGACTAAAAGCCAACATATCCCCTGGACCTGATGTCCTACATCCTAGGTTTTTGTTTAAAAGAGGTGGCTGCAGAGATAGTGGATGCATTGGTTTTGATCTTCCAGAATTCCCTAGATTCTAGAACAATCCCAGTGGATTGGAAGGTAGCAAATGTAACCCCACTATTCAAGAAAGGAGAGAGAAAACAGGGAACTATAGGCCAGTTAGCCTGACATCTGTAGTAGGGAAAATGCGAGAATCTATTATTAAGGGCGTAGTAACAGGCCACTTAGAAAATCATAATATGATTAGGGAGAGTCAACACGGTTTTATTAAAGGGAAATCGTGTTTGACAAATCTATCAGAGTTGTTTGAGGGTGTAAGGGGGAACTAGTGGATGTACTATATTTAGATTTTCAAAAGGCATTCAATAAGGTACCACAAAAGAGGTTGTTATACAAGATTAGGGCTCACAGGATTGGGGGTCATATATTAGTATGGATTGAGGATTGGTGTTAACGGACAGAAAACAGAGAGTGACATAAGAACATAAGAAACAGGAGCAGGAGTAGGCCAATAGGCCCCTCGAGCCTGCTCCGCCATTCAATAAGATCATGGCTGATCTGATCCTAACCTCAAATCTAAATTCATGTCCAATTTCCTGCCCGCTCCCCGTAACCCCTAATTCCCTTTACTTCTAGGAAACTGTCTATTTCTGTTTTAAATTTATTTAATGATGTAGCTTCCACAGCTTCCTGGGGCAGCAAATTCCACAGACCTACTACCCTCTGAGTGAAGAAGTTTCTCCTCATCTCAGTTTTGAAAGAGCAGCCCCTTAGTCTCAGATTATGTCCCCTAGTTCTAGTTTCACCCATCCTTGGGAACATCCTTACTGCATCCACCCGATCAAGACCCTTCACAATCTTATATGTTTCAATAAGATCGCCTCTCATTCTTCTGAACTCCAATGAGTAGAGTCCCAATCTACTCAACCTCTCCTCATGTGTCCGCCCCCTCATCCCCGGGATTAACCGAGTGAACCTTCTTTGTACTGCCTCGAGAGCAAGTATGTCTTTTCTTAAGTATGGATACCAAAACTGTATGCAGTATTCCAGGTGCGGTCTCACCAATACCTTATATAACTGCAGCAATACCTCCCTGTTTTTAAATTCTATCCCCCTAGCAATAAAAGCCAACATTCCATTGGCCTTCTTGATCACCTGCTGCACCTGCATACTAACTTTTTGATTTTCTTGCACCAGGACCCCCAGATCGCTTTGTACTGCAGTACCTTCCAGTTTCTCGCCATTAAGATAATAACTTGCTCTCTGATTTTTCCTGCCAAAGGGCATAACCTCATATTTTCCAATATTGTATTGCATCTGCCAAATCTCCGCCCACTCACCCAGCCTGTCTAAATCCACTTGTAGGTTTTTTATGTCCTCCTCACTCTCTACTTTCCCTCCCATCTTTGTATCATCTGCAAACTTTGATATGTTACACTCGGTCCCCTCCTCCAAATCGTTAATATAGATTGTAAAGAGTTGGGGACCCAGCACCGACCCCTGCGGAACACCACTGGCTACTGGTTGCCAGTCCGAGAATGAACCATTTATCCCAACTCTCTGCTTCCTGTTAGATAACCAATCCTCAACCCATGCCAGAATATTACCCCCAATCCAGTGATTCTTTATCTTGAGCAATAATCTTTTATGTGGCACCTTGTCGAATGCCTTCTGGAAGTCTAAATACACTACATCCACTGGTTCCCCTTTATCCACCCTGTACGTTATGTCCTCAAAGAACTCAAGCAAATTTGTCAGACATGATTTCCCCTTCATAAAGCCATGCTGACTTTGTCCTATTAAATTATGTTTATCCAAATGTTCCGCTACTGTCTCCTTAATAATAGACTCCAAAGTTTTACCCACCACAGATGTTAGGCTAACTGGTCTATAATTTCCAGCCTTCTGCCTACTACCCTTTTTAAATAAGGGTGTTACATTAGCAGTTTTCCAATCTGCCGGGACCTTTGCCGAGTCCAGAGAATTTTGGAAAATTATTACCAAAGCATCCACAATCCCTACTGCCACTTCCCTCAAGACCCTAGGATGTAAGCCATCAGGTCCAGGGGATTTATCCGCCTTGAGTCCCAATTCCTTAGTGATTTTAATCGTATTTAGCTCCTCCCCCGCTAGAGCCCCTTGTTTGTCTAGTGTTGGGATATTCTTAGTGTCCTCTACCGTAAAGACTGAAACAAAATATTTGTTCAGCATTTTTGCCATCTCCATGTTTCCCACCATTAATTTCCCGGTCTCATCCTCTAAGGGAGGATGAGACCTTGGAATAAATGGGTCACTTTTGGCTTGGCAGTTTGTAACTAGTGGGGTGCCGCAAGGATAAGTGCTTGGGCCTCAGCCGTTTACAATCTATATCAACGACTTAGATGGGGGGACCGAGTGTAATGTATCCAGGTTTGCTGACGATACCAAGCTAGGTGGGAAAGTAAGCTGTGAGGAGGACGCAAAGAGGCTGCAAAGGGATATAGACAGGTTAACTGAGTGGGCAGGAAGGTGGCAGATGGAATATAATGTGGGGAAATGTGAAATTACCCACTTTGGTAGGAAGAATAGAAAAGCAGAATATTTTTTAAAAGGTGAGAGACTAAGAAATATTGGTTGTTAGAGGGATTTGGGTATCCTTGTACACGAAACACAGGCTAATATGCAGTTCAGCAAGCAATTAGGAAGGCAAATGGTATGTTAGCCTTTATTGCAA
This sequence comes from Heptranchias perlo, assembly GCF_035084215.1. NCBI lineage: Eukaryota > Metazoa > Chordata > Chondrichthyes > Hexanchiformes > Hexanchidae > Heptranchias > Heptranchias perlo. Next base: position 50,184,391 of record NC_090332.1, on the reverse strand, counting down.
GGGGGTTGGCGTATAAGAGTAAGGAGGTCTTGCTGCAATTATTTAGGGCTCTGGTGAGACCATACCTGGAATACTGTGTACAGTTTTGGTCTCCTTACATAAGGAAGGATATACTTGCCTTAGAGGCGGTGCAATCAAGGTTCACTAGATTGATTCCTGGGATGAGAGGATTGTCCTAGGAGGAGAGATTGAGTAGAATGGGCCTATATTCTCTGGAGTTTAGAAGAATGAGAGGTGATCTCATTGAAACGTATAAAATTCTTAGAGGGCTTGACAGGGCACATGCTGGCTGTAGAGTCTAGAACTAGGGGTCATAGTCTCAAGGTAAAGGTCGGTCATTTGGGACAGAGATGAGGAATAAAATTCTTCACTCAAGGGGTTGTGAATCTTTGGAATTGTCTACCCCAGAGGGCTTTGGATGCTCAGTCGTTGAGTATATAGATTTTTGGACACTAAAGGAAGCAAGGGATATGGGGATAGGACGGGAAAGTGGAGTTGAGGTCGAAGATCAGCCATGATCTTATTGAATGGCGGAGCAGGCTTGAGGGGTCTACTACTGCTCCTATTTCTTATCTTCTTATGAACAGCTCCTCATGATGGAGGGAAGGTCAATGATGATGCAGCTGAAGATAGTTGGGCCTAGGACACTGCCCTGAGGAACTCCGGCAGCAATGTCCTGGGGCTGTTATGATTGGCCAACAATCACAACCATCTTCCTTTGTGCTAGGTATGACTCTAGCCACTCGAGAGTTTCCAACCTGATCCCCATTGACTTCAGTTTTATATGGCTCCTTGGTGCCATTTGGTTGAATGTTGCCTTGATGTCAAGGGCAGTTACTCTCACCTTGCCTCACCTCTGAAATTCAGCACTTTTGACCATGTTTGGACCAAGGCTGTAATGAGGTCTGGAGCTGGGTGCTCCTGGCGGAACCCAAACTGAGCAATGGTGTGCAGGTTATTGGTGAGTAAGTGCCGCTTGATAGCACTGTTGACGACACCTTCCGTCACTTTGCTGATGATTGAAAGTAGGCTGATAAGACGGTAATTGGCCAGCTTGGATTTGTCCTGTTTTTTTGTGAACAGGACGAACCTGGGCAATATTCGACAATGTTGGGTGGATGCCAGTATTGTAGCTATACTGGAATGACTTAGCTAAGGGCATGGCATGTTCTGGAGCACAGGTCTTCAGCAGTACAGCCGGGATGATGTTGGGACCTGTAGCCTTTGCTGTGCACGCTGTGCTCAGTCGTTTTTTGATATCACATGGAGGGAATCGAATTAGCTGAAGTCTGACATCTGTGACGGTGGGGACCTCAAGAGGGAGCCGAGAAGGATCATCCACTCAGCACTTCTAGCTGAAGATAGTTGCGAACACTTCAGCCTTGTCTTTTGCACTCATGTGCTGGGCTCTGCCATCATTGAGGATGGGGATGTTCACCGAGCCTCCTCCTCCCATTAGTTGCTTAATTGTCCACCACCATTCGCGACTGAATGTGGCAGGACGGCAGAGCTTTGACCTGATCTGTTGGTTGTGGGATCCCTTAGCTTTGTCAATAGCATGCTGCTTCCACTGTGTAGCATGCAAGTAGTCCTATGTTGTAGCTTCACCAAGTTGGCACCTTATTTTCAAGTACGCTTGGTGCTGCTCGTACCATGTTCTTCTACACACCTCACTGAGGGCTGTTGGTCATCTGGTGTGATGATGTTGGAGGAGTGAGGGATATGCTGGGCCACGAGGTTACAGATTGTGGTGGACTATAATTCTGCTGCTGCTGATGGCCCACGACGTCTCATAGATGCCCAGTTTTGAGCTGTTTGATCTGTTCTTAATCTATCCTATTTAGCACGGTTGCAAATGCCACATGACACAATGGAGGGTGTCCTCACTATGAAGACGGGACTTGGTCTCCATGAAGACTGTGCGGAGGTCACTCCTCCCAATATGGTCATGGACAGTTGCTTCTGCGATAGGTAGATTGGCGAGAACGGGGTCAAGTAGGTGGTGATCAGCAGGTTTCCTTGCCCATGTTTGACCTGGAGCCATGAGACTTCATGGGATCTGGAGTTAATGTTGAGGACTCCAAGGCCTATCCCACCCGACTGTATACCAATGTGCCCCCACCTCTGGTGGGTCTGTCCTGCGGGTGGGACAGGACATACCCAGGGATGTTGATGGTGGAGTATGGGATGTTGGCTGACAGATATCTTTCTTGACTAGGCTGTGAGACAGCTCTCCCAACTTTGGCACCAGTCCCCAGATGTTGGCGAGGAGGACTTTGCAAGATCGACTGGGCTGGGTGTGCCTTCATTGTGTTCGATACCTAGGTCACAGCAGAGAGGTCTGTCCGTTTTTTTTAATTCTTATTCTTTTTTGTAGCAGTTTGATACAACTGTGGCTTGCTAGGCCACTTCAGAGGGCTGTTAAGAATCAACCACATTTGTGTGGGACTGGAGTCACTTACAGGTCAGACCAGGTAAGGACGGCAGGTTTCCTTCTCGAAAGGACTGTGGTGAACCAGTTGGGTTTTTACGACAATTCCGACTGCTTCATGGTAATTTTTACAGATACGAGCTTTTTTTAAATTCAGGGATTTGAACTCATGGCTCTGGATTATTGGTTCAGGCCTCTGGAATACTGGTCCAGTAATATAACCACTACACTATTGTACACCCCTTGTCTCAAATGTGGAATATTTTCCTACTCTTGTATGTTCTGGCATTGTATAAAGAAGCACATAGGGATACATGGATGCAATTTATGACCTCTGGCACTTTCAGAAATGCTGCCATTCTGTAAAACTGCACAGATTTCTCATGCTGCTCTCAATTGTCCATGGGGAAGGAGATGGAATTGCTTGCTCATGCAACCAAGGCATCAATCAGCTGCTTTTTACATCTATGGACAGCTAATTAGCTTAGGCTGATGATTTTCCCCAGTGCTAGCCTGGAATATAACCTGAAGCATAAAAGTTAAGTAAGTGTGACTTTTGACAGAGAAAGCAGTACACAGATATGCAAATTAGAGCTCAAGGCAGACTCAAAAGAATGCAGACAAAGGTGTCCCAGATTAAATGATTCAGAGGTTGTGGAATATGCAGAGTATATGTGTAAAAGGGACATTTTACATAGTTCCTCCATTACTCAGAGACTCAGAAATAACAGGCATGTGGTATGTCGAATATTTTGCAGTGGCAGGCTATCTTGGTAAAAGTTAATTTTAAAGCAGTTTTCAGGGCATTAAGACTCAGCAGAAAAGTTAAGTGTGAATGTCTGTATCCAGCTGTAAAATATCTATTACAAAACATTGTCAAATCTGTACAAAATCAGTGCAGACTACAGTGTATCTGTACAGTACTGAAACATATGCTGCAGGACCTTAATGCACGATTACGGTGCTCCGTGGACATGTATGACCCAGGTCTGCTTCCACACTGTGTTACTGCGTGGGATAAGAGGGGTCAATAGATCTGCATTCTCAAAGGTAAGGATAGAAGATCAGAGTCAACCCCTAGTATTTTCACCTACTACTCGGTCCAGTTACAAAGTACCTTGAGCAGAAGTTTGTAAACAGGTTGCTTGGTCACTTTAAGCAGAGAATGATGCAGGAAAACTAAAGGAGTTAAAAATGTTATTTTATCCAAATACTGTACGATGCATCCAGCTCCCTCAATGTCTGAAGGGTAAATGTAACATGTAGTTTGGCACCAAGCCTAACGAGACTCTAAATTACCAGATTTGATTTCTAGTTTATAATGAGCTAACTGGTCTCAGAAATGGGGTGCAATAGACTGGCTTCAGGACTTGAGATGGGGAGGGGTAAACAAAAAAAACCAGCCAGGGTTCATGTTCCCGGTGGCTATCCAGTGACATGTTTGGAAGTGTACAAGTGGATGTTGGATGAGGATCGGATTGGGCTTGCCCATGATGCCTTCCAGGATCAAATAGTTTGCCGACACTCATTGTCAAGGCTCACTCACGAAGAGTAGCTACTTGGCTGAGGGACCGGAGAACTGTTGGTTTCTGTGGAACCAATTTAATGCAGACAAGCATAAAGTGCTGCACACAAAAAGGAAAAATAGGGCGGCACGTACTTCATGCTAAGAATAAAGTTAAAAGGGACCTAGGAGTCTTAATAGTCACGATACTAAACATATCCAACAAATGCAGAGCGGCAACAATAAGGCAAACAGAATGCTGAACTTTATAGCCAAAAGAGCAGAATGCAAGTCAGAGGACAGAGGAGGTTGCGATCAAACTGTACAGTGGTCTGGTCAGTCCGCACCTTGAGTACTGTGTCCAGTTCTGGTCACCAGGAAACAAGGGAGAGACTCAAGTGCTGCAGGCAGTGCAGACTACAGCCTTGAAGCTGATCCATAGGAGGTTAATTTCTGCAGAGATTCTCCAGCTCCTTTATTAGTTGAGGCATAGAATATAAGAGCAGGGAGGTTATGCTAGAACTGTATAAAACACAGTTAGGCCACAGCTTGAGTACTGCATACAGTTCTGGTCACCACATTACAGGAAAGATGTGATTACACTAAAGTGAGTACAGAGGAGATTTACGAGGGTGTTACTAGGACTGGAGAACTTTAGCTACGAGGAAAGATTGGATAGGCTGGGGCTGTTTTCTTTGGAACAGAGGAGGCTGAGGGGTGATTTAATTGAGGTATATAAAGTTATGAGGGGCCTAGATAGAGTGGATAGGAAGGACCTATTTCCCTTAGCAAAGAGGTCAATAACCAGGGGGCATAGATTTAAAGTAATTTGTAGAAGGTTTAGAGGGGAGCTGAGAAAAATGTTTTCACCCAGAGAGTGGTGGGGGTCTGGAACTCACTGCCTGAAAGGATGGTAGAGGCAGAAACCCTCAACTCATTTAAAAAGTACTTGGATATGCACTTGAAGTGCCGTAACCTAGAGGGCTACGGACCAAGTGCTGGAAAGTGGGTTTAGGCTGGATAGCTCTTTTTCGACTGGCACAGACACGATGGGCCGAATGGCCTCCTTCTGTGCCATAAATCTTTCTATGCTCGTCCACCATAGCTTCAGCGTTACAGGCGGAGAACCCTCCACTTGTCAGGGGTTTGGGATGAGGGAACTCTGGAGAGACTCTTGGAAAGGAGGCGACTGAAAGGTGATCTTATTAAGATATATGATAGTTAAGGGAACAGAAAAGGTAAATTCAGAATATTACTTTAAATTATATTGTGAGTGTAGGACAAAGGGGCATAGCTCAAACCAGTTAAAGGCAATTTTAGAATTGATATCAGGAAGTTCTTCACACAAAGTGTAGTCAACATGTGAATAATGTTGTAGGAGCGAGAACCCTGGAATCATTCATAGGAACAGGAGTAGACCATTCAGCCCCTCGAGCTTGTTCTGCCATTCAATTAGATCATGGTTGATCTGTATCCTAACTCCATTTACCCGTCTTGGTTCCATATCCCTTAATACCCTTGCCTAACAAAAATCTAACAATCTCTATCGATCAATTTAAAATTTTCAATTGACCTAGCATCAATAACTTTTTGAGGGAGAGTTTTTCAGATTTCCACTACCCTTTGTTTGATGAAGTGCTTCCTGACATTACCCCCGAACAGCCTAGCTCTAATATGTAAATTACGCCCCCGTGTTCTGGACTCCCTCACCAGAGGAAATAGTTTCTCTCTATCCACCCTATCAAATCCTTTAATAATCTTAAACTCCTCAATTATATCACCCTTTAATCTTCTACACTCAAAGGAATACAAGCCTAGTGAGCAATCTGTCTCATAATTTATCCCTTTTAGCCCTGGTATCATTCTGGTGAATCTGCGCTGCACCCCCTCCAAGGCCAATACATCGTTCCTGAGAACTGAATGCAGTACTCCAGTTGGGGTCTGATTAAGGCTCTACACAACTGTAGCATAACTTCCACCCCTTAGTATTCCAGCCCCTTGAGATAAAGACTAATATTCCATAAACATAGAAAACAGGAGCAAGAGTAGGCCATTCGGCCCTTCGGGCCTGCTCCGCCATTCAAAATGATCATGGCAGATCGTCTAACTCAGTACCCTGTTCCCGCTTTTTCCCCATATCCCTTTAGCATTAAGAAATATATCTATCTCCTTCTTGAATACATCTAATGACTTGGCCTCCACTGCTTTCTATGGTAGAGAATTCCACAGGTTCACCACCCTCTGAGTGAAGATATTTCTCCTCATCTTGGTTCTAAATGGCATACCCCGTATCCTGAGACTGTGACCCCCTGGTTCTGGACTCCCCAGCCATCGGGAACATCCTCCCTGCATCTAGTCCTGTTAACTTTCTTGATTATTTGTTGTACCTGTCCACTGGTTTTTAGTGATTTCTGCACATGGACATTCAAGAAACAATTTGATGCAACAATTTGGGGGACTGTAGTTTTTCTGAATAATGGACTAAATCCTCATCTGTAATTATCTTGTGATCTTGAAATCTTGTACCATACACCGACTAACTACCTTGAGAAGAACAGAGTAGAAAGGTATGCACCTATTTCATGTGATAATTGCATCTGAAACACGAATGAATGCATGTGGGGCCAGATGATCACTTTCTATAACTGATCATAGAATGTTACAGCACAGGAGACCGCCATTCGGCCCATTGAGTCCGCGCCGGCTCTATGCATGAGCAATCCAGCTAGTCCCACTGCCCCGCTCTATCCCCGTAGTCCTGCACATTTTTTCGTTTCAAGTACTTATCCAGTTCCCTTTTGAAGGCCATGATTGAATCTGCCTCCACCACTCCCTCAGGCAGTGCATTCCAGATCTTAACCACTTGCTGTGTAAAAAAGTTTTTCCTCATATCACCTTTGGTTCTTTTGCCAATCACCTTAAATCTATGTCCTCTGGTTCTTGACCCTTCCGTCAATGGGAACAATTTCTCTCTATCCATTCTGTCTGGACCCTTCATGATTTTGGACACCTTTATCAAATCTCCTCTCAACCTTCTCTGTTCCAAGGAGAATAATCCCAGCCTCTCCAGTCTATTCACGTAATTTAAGTCCTTCATCCCTGGAATCATTCTAGTAAATCTCCTCTGCAACCTCTCTGAGGCCTTCATATCCTTCCTAAAGTGCAGTGCCCAGAACTGGACACAATACTCCAGTTGAGGCCGAACCAGTGTTTTCTAAACGTTCATCATGACGTCCTTGCTTTTGTACTCTATGCCTCTATTTATAAAGCCCAGGATCCTGTATGCTTTTTTAAACCGCTTTCTCAATCTGCCCTGCCACCTTCAACGATTTATGCACATACTCCCCAGATCCCTCTGTTCCTCCACCCCTTTTAGAATAGTGCCTTTAGTTTGTATTGCCTCTCCTCATTTTTCCTACCAAAATGCATCACCTTGCATTTTTCCGCGTTAAATTTCATCTGCCATGTGTTCGCCTATGCCACCAGAATGTCTATATCCTCTTGAAGTCTATCGCTATCCTCCTCACTGTTCACTACCCTTCCAAGTTTTGTGTCATCTGCAAATTTTGAAAGTTGTGCCCTGTACTCCCAAGTCCAAGTCATTAATATATATCAAGAAAAGCAGTGGTCCCAGCCCCGACCCCTGGGGATCACCACTGTACACCACCCTCCAGCCTAAAAAACAACCGCTCACCACTACTCTCTCGTTCCTGTCATTTAGCCAATTCTGTATCCATGTTGCTATTGTCCCCTTTATTCCATGGGCCGCAATCTTAATAGCAGGCCTACCATGTGGCACTTTATCAAACGCTTCTTGAAAATCAATATACACATCAACTACATTGCCCTCATCTACCCTCTCTGTTACCTCATCAAAAAACTCAATCAAGTTGGTTAAACACGATTTGCCTTTAACAAATCTGTGCTGGCTTTCCCTAATCAATCCACATTCGTCTAAGTGATTGTTAATTCTGTCCCAGATTATCGTTTCCAAAAGTTACCCCACCACCGGGGTTAACCTATAGTTGCTGGATTTATCTTTATACTCTTTTTTTGAACGAGGGTGTAACATTTGCAATTCTCCAGTCCTCTGGCACCACCCCTGTATCTAAGGATGTCCGGAAGATTGTGGCCAGTACCTCCGCAATTTCCCCCCTTACTTCCCTCAGCATCCTAGGGTGCATCCCATCCGAACCAGGTGACTTATCTACTTTCAGTACAGCTAGCCTTTCTAGTACCTCTTCTTCCTCAATTTTTAGCCCATCCAGTATCTTAATTATATTTTCCTTTACCAAGACTCTGGCAGCATCTTCTTCCTTGGTAAAGACCGATGCAAAGTACTCATTTAATACCTCAGCCATTCCCACTGCCTCCATGAGCAGATCTCCTTTATGGTCCCTAATCGGCCCCACCCCTCCTCTTACTACCTGTTTACTGTTAATGTGTCTGTAGAAGATTTTTGGATTCACTTTTATGTTGATCACTAGTCTATTCTCATACTCTCTTTGCCCCTCTTATTTCCTTTTTCACTTCCACTCTGAACTTTTTATATTCTGCCTGGTTCTCACTTGTGTTATCAACCTGACCCTTGTCATATGCCACTTTTTCTGCTTCATCTTATTCTGTATCTCCTTTGTCATCAGGGAGCTCTGGCTTTAGTTGCCCTAACTTTCTCCCTCGTTGGAATGTACCTTGTTTGTACGCGAATCATCTCCTTTTTAAAGGCCGCCCATTGTTCAATTAAAGATGTGTGAATGTATGAATGAATGATATGTTCACTATTACTGCAGCAGTGAAAGGCAACTTTATATATTTAAAAATTCCATACATTTTAACAATTTTATATAAGAACATAAGAAATAGGAGCCGGAGTAGGCCAATCGGCCCCTCGAGCCTGCTCCGCCATTCAATAAGATCATGGCTGATCTGATCCTAACCTCAAATCTAAAGAACACAAGAAGTAGGAACAGGACCCGGCCACTCAGCCCATGGGCCCGCTCCGCCACCCACAGGGCCTTGACCGATCCGAACTCAGCTTCATGTCCAATTTCCTGCCCGCTCCCCATAACCCCTAATTCCCTTTACTTCTAGGAAACTGTCTATTTCTGTTTTAAATTTATCTAATGATGTAGCTTCCACAGCTTCCTGGGGCAGCAAATTCCACAGATCTACCCTCTGAGTGAAGAAGTTTCTCCTCATCTCAGTTTTGAAAGAGCAGCCCCTTATTCTAAGATTATGCCCCCTAGTTCTAGTTTCACCCATCCTTGGGAACATCCTTACCGCATCCACCCGATCAAGCCCCTTCACAATCTTATATGTTTCAATAAGATCGCCTCTCATTCTTCTGAACTCCAATGAGTAGAGTCCCAATCTACTCAACCTCTCCTCATATGTCCACCCCCTCATCCCCAGGATTAGCCGAGTGAACCTTCTTTGTACTGCCTCGAGAGCAAGTATGTCTATCAACAACTTATATTTCTATAACTCTCATGTGGAAAGAGTCATCCCAGAGTGCCTAGAACAGAACTGGGAAAAGCAAATAGAGGGAAGGCAGAGCAAATGCATGTTTGAAGGGAAGGATTTTTAGGAGACTTTTAAAGCCAGAAAGGGAGGGGAGAAGATGGAGATGTTAAGGAGGGGAGTTCTGAAATCTACAAAAAATACTTAGCACTCAAAGGATTGACAGTGCTAACTTAAATGATCGACTGTATTTAAATACAAAATCTGCGCATGGAGTGGAAACATAACAGTTCTCCATTCTCATTTCAGGGTTAACTAAACTCAAGTGGAGTGCACTCCTTATATACTCTTGTCATGCCATGACTTATCTGCTATATTTACCACCAGTAGCAATGTAAACTATAGAGCAGTTGATCTGCACTCTTTTTGGCTGCTTGCCCTCCAATGAGACCCACCCAAGAATGTATTCTGGGACTGGAGTAGGCACAGTACTGGCTCCAATACAATAGCTGGAACCAGGCAGTGCCCTAGAGAACAATGTGTTATTTTGATACCACCATGTATTGAAATTGTCCTATTACTTACTAGCACAAATTTGACTCCTCCTCATGCCAGTACATGCACTGGTAAGGAGATTTGAGTGTGTGTAACTACGCAAAAGAAGAAACCAGAAGACCCTCTCACCTCCTCACTCCCCCGAGTATGGGCACCATAACTTTGCTGGTACAAGTAAAGTGGCACTATTTAATGCATTCCAATTGCGTTGGGCACTTCTGAATAACTGGGGCTTCTCATTATCAATACCAGTTTCAAAAACCAAAGATACGAGTAATTACCGATAACTTAATTATCACTTTTGTTTTCTGAGGTCTAATTCTTCTAACTTAAGTGAGCTCTGGTGGCACATTGACTGAGTTGCTAGCCCCAACAATAAATTGGAGTTACTAAACCAGATAATGAGGTCGGGGGGTGGGTGGTAGGGGAGATAGTGATTGGGAGAAGGAATGAATCAATTAGTCCAGGAACATTCCAGTTATGAGTCCACTGCTGGATTATTCTGGCAGTGTAGCCACACATCCAAACCTGCAGCAATGTGAGGCCAACCTGAGTAGGGCCAGTTTACATCTATGTTCATTCAGTACTTGTAATTCAGATAATGGTGCCAAGCAAGAGGTCAGATTTTGAGATGAATCCAACCTCTGCTCACCAATATAATTCATGTACCAGTCGCTTCTTGAGGCCAGTTTGTCCAATGTTGTGGCCTACATTCATAGTTTAAAGAAAATATTAAAAGTAAAAAAAAATGCAATAGACAAATCTTGTGTTTGATTTGCAAAATGTTGATTAGATTAAGACTTTAACAGCTAAAACAATGTTTCTGATGAGACCCAGTGCTATTATTTGGGTTCAGTATTCAAACTCACAAAGAAAATGAGTGGACCTCTGCAGACAGATTTTATTTATTACATGTGTGTACATTTTTGTGTTAATGGGCATGGGGCTGTGGGTAGAAATAGTAGGTGGTAGAAGGGGCAGTGTTGCAGCTGGAGGGCAATGGGAGAGAAATATGTTCAGTATGGTGGGGGGGGGGGAAATTTTCCTGTCAGTTCATATTTGTTATAGAGCCAGTTTTAAGAATGACATTTTCTTAGGTTGTGGGTTACACACATCAGTTCTGAGGCATAATTCTGCTCAATAGTAAAGATAAATGGTTGGCCCTGGGATGGCAGACACTGAATAAAAGATGTTAACTGTTCACCTAATTGGACAACTGCAAATGTGTATGGAATGCTGAGTGTACACTTTCATTATCTTTGTACTTTACAGCAACAGAACAGGCTTCCCAAATATATAAATGGGGGTGATTTCTATTATATTGGCCCAGAATTTGGAAACCCGAAAGTTTTTTTTTGGAGGGGCTGGGTATGGAGTAGATACAGTGGGCAGCAAATATATATTTGGAAGAACAAAAGATTCAAATTAAAGTTTGGCTTAATCAGCCACATTTTATATGAATTCTGTAACCTTTAGTCAGCCTAGTACACCGGCAACCTAGTAGAGGAAAACAAAATGGATGTTTTTTTTTCTTTCTTTGTGACCTTGCTTTCCTGCCAACTGAGTTTAGAGCAGCACAGTGGTCATGGAAAACTAATCTGCAGACCATTATCTCAGTCTTAATGCTAAAAACCTAGTCTTCTCCAAATGTATGGTGAATCCTCCTTGGAAACGTCAGTTTTTTTTATTGCATTATCTGAGGTATGATATTTAATCACAGTTGCAGTACAAATCTTCTGCCACCTGGGGGCAATGATACACTGTCTAAACTGCAGAAAGCTCGTTGGCACCATGCAGTGGTAGAAATTCAGAACTATAAGTACTTCAGGTCACTTTTCATACTGCCATTTATGACTATAGTGTTAGTGTAAGCCCAGTGAATTAAAAAAAAACGTAAGTTTCAGCTGACACTTATGGTGTATATTGACATTTTGTTGCACAATGATGTGGGGAGATGAAGTCTACAGCAATTTCCCACTTTTCTACGTGTGCTGGTGGGCGACGGCAAGTACCTACAAATATTGATGCACTCCTGGGGACCCCCCACCCCATCCTACCTCCTGAAAGTTAGTGCCAACTACCCAAAGAACAACAGTGCTCTATTTGCAGAAAATATGCTTGATCGGTGTGCAGCAACAAAAATAATGTCCTAAGTCAACAAATACAGAAACCTTCCTTCCCCTGGATCCCCTGATGGGCTGCAATTTAAAAATATACCTTATAGACACTGCAGCAATGAATCAATCTATAGTATTAATTGGTCTTAAATGTTATATGGGAACAGTGGTACAGCTGACATTGGGAGTACTGGGAATACTAAAGTCGAGGCAAAAATACTGAAAGAAAATAAATGGCACAAGTAGCTTGTAGGGAAATAATTTCCAAAATATACAAGGGGATAAAAAGTACCTTCCACATATTGCAACTCAATAAAACAAATACCGAGGTGAAAAATTATAGAAGCCAACTTGGGGTATGGTTGTGTGGTCCTGACCAGGGAGTTTTTAAAATGACACTAAGGCAGCACAGCAAGTTGTGTGGATGGGAGCAGGAAGTTACAAAGGGACAATAACAGACTAAGTGAGTGGGCAATACAATGGCAGATGGAGTTCAATGTGGAAAATTCACAAATAACATCCTACGTGACTGTGACCGTGGTGCACTATCTATCCCTCCTCATCCTTCTCGGCCAGTCTGCAGCCTTTGACATGATTGACCACACCATCATCCTCCAATGCCTCTCCTCCGTTGTACAACTACCCAAAGAACAACAGTGCTCTAATTGCAGAAAATATGCTTGATCGGTGTGCAGCAACAGAAATAATGTCCTAAGTCAACAAATACAGAAATCTGATGACCTTCCTTCCCCTGGATCCTCTGATGGGCTGCAATTTGAAAATATACCTACAGACACTGCAGCAATGAGTCAAGTCTATAGTATTGATTGGTCTTAAATGTTATATGGGAATAGTGGTACAGCTTGCCTTTGCCTGGTTCCACTCTTAACTATCCAGCTGTAGCCAGAGAATCTCCTGCAATGGCTACTCTTCTTGCCCCCACACTGTTACCTCTGGAGTCCCCCAACGATCTATCCTTGGCCCCCTCCTAGTTCTCATCTACACATTGCCCCTCAGCAAAGTCATCCAGTAACGTGTCAGATTCCACATGTTCGCCAACAACACCACCACCTCTCTCGACTCCTCCACTGCCTCTGTGTTGTCAGATTGCTTGTCTGACATCCAGTCCTGGATGAGCCGAAATTTCCTCTAATTAAACATTGGAAGGACCAAAGCCATTGTCTGCGGTCTCCTGCCACAAACTCTGTTCCTTAGCTACTGATTTCATCCCCCTCCCTGGCCACTATCTCAGGCTGAACCAGACTGTTCGCAACCTTGGCGTCCTATGTGACTGTTCACCCATCGCCCCTGTGCTCACTGACCTACATTGGCTCTAAACACCTCTTTTAATAGTCTCATCTCGTGTTCAAAGCCATTCATGGCCTCGCCCCTCCCTATCTTTATAACCTCCTCCAGCCCTACAATCCTCCAAGAACTGCGATCCTCCAACTCCGGCCTCTTGTCCATCCTACACACCATTGGAGGGCCATATCTTCATTTGTCTAGGCCCTAAGCTCTCGAATTCCCTCCCTAAAGTTCTTTGCCTCTACTCTCTCTCCTCCTTTAAGGCCCTCCTTAAAACCTACCTCTTTGACTTAAGTTTTTGGTTATCTATGCCATTGTATTCTTTGGCTCGGTGTCAATTTTTGTCTGATAATGCTTCTGTGAAGCACATTAGCTCGTTTTACTATGTTAAAGGCACTATATGAATTCAAGTTGTTGTTGAAATGCAAGGGCATTCACTTTGGATGGGAGAAAGACAAATCAGAATAGTCTCTTACTGCCGAGAGACTAGGAGCTGCAGAAGAGCAATGGGATTTGGGTGTCCAGGTACACAAATCACTAAGTGTTAATGAACAGGTACAAAAAGTAATCAAAAAGGCTAATGGAATGCAGGAGTTTATCTCAAGGGGATTAGACTACAAGTGAGGAAGTGATGTTTTAGTTGTACAGAACCTTGGTCAGACCCCATCTGGAGTAATGCGTTCAGTTTTGGGCAACCAATCTCAGAAAAGATATATTGGCCTTGGAGGGAGTGCAGCCAGGATTCACCAAGCTGATACCTGGGTTTAAAGGGTTAAATTATGAGGACAGGTTGCATAAACTTGGTTTGTAATCCCTTGTGTTTAGAAGGTTGCGAGGTGACCTAATCAAGGTTTTAAGAATGATGAAAGTATGCGATAGGGTAACAGAGAAACTATTTCCTCTGGTGGGGAAATCCAGATTAAGGGGGCATAATCTTAAAATTAGAACTAGGCCATATGGGAATGAAATGAGGAAGCACTTTTTCCAAACAAATTGTAGTGGAAATCTGGAACTCTTTCCCCCTACCCCTTCAAAAAAAAGCTGTGGATGCTGGTCAATTGGAATTATCAAGAATGAGATCAATGAATTTTTATTTGGTAAGGGTATCAAGGGCTATGTAGCAAAGGTGGATAAATGGAGTTAAGGTACAGATCAGATATAATCTAACTGAATGGCAGAACAAATTCAAGGCGATGAATGGCCTACTCCTGTCCCTATGACATGACGTCCATATGATGTCGAAGAACAGCGCAACACTTATTGAGGTTAATGGAAATCCAATACCCTGTGCTCAAAGATACATGGTGTGACATTAGAACAGCTTCCTGCTGAGGATTTTAAATCTGATGAAGTGGGGAGTAAAAAGGAATGTGGTAGGGGATAGACACTGTTCTCTGCAGCCACGACCAGGAGTCCCGAAGGCTGTATTGCCTGCCCAGTGCCAGGGTTAAGGATATCGCCTCACGGCTGGAGAAGAACTTGGAGCATGACAGGAAGGATCCAGTTGTTGTGGTCCATATAGGAACCAACGACATAGGTAGAACTAGGAATGAGGTTCTGCTGAGGGAATTTGAGGAGTTAGGGTTCAAATCTCAAAGCAGAATCTCAAAGGTAATAATCTCTGGATTACTACCTAAACCACGCACAAATTGGCAAAGGGTCAAACAGATCAAATGCATGGCTCAAAAAATGGTGTGGGAGATAGGGGTTTCGGTTCATGGGGCACTGGCACCAGTACTGGGAAAAGAGGGAGCCGTTCCGTTGGGACTGGATCCACTTAAACCGGGCTGGGACGAGTGTCCTGACAAATCGAATAACTAGGGCTGTAGATAGGACTTTAAACTAAAAAGCGGGAGGGGGGGGGGGGGGTGGCTGGGGGAGGGGGAGGGTTCAGGTAAGGGTAAATTTATAAATCTAAAAAGAGAAAAGCCAAGGCTGTAGAGCAGTGTAGCGATTTGGGTAAAGATAAGCACAATGTGTCAGGAAGGGACAGAGAGTTTAACGGTGATAATGCATCAGTGAATAAGGTCAAATCAGGGAAAAATAATAAAAAGTTAAAATTAAAGGCGCTTTATCTGAATGCACGAAGCATTTGTAACAAGATAAATGAATTAATGGCATAAATGAGATAAATGGGTTTGACCTAGTAGCCATTACTGTGACGTGGTTGCAAGGTGACCAAGGTTGGGAACTAAATATTCCAGAGTACTTGACTTTTTGAAAAGACAGACAAAATGGAAAAGGAGGGAGGGTAGCCCTGATAATAAAGGATGATATAAAGATAGTAGTGGGGATGGATCTTGGCTCGGATGATCAGGAAATAGAATCAGTGTGGGTGGAGAGAAGAAATAACAAAGGGCAGAAGACACTGGTGGGCGTAGTTAATAGGCCTCCAAACTGTAGTTATAGTGTTGGACAGAGTATTAATCAAGAAATAACACAAGCTCATAACAAAGGTAATGCAATAATCATGGGGGATTTTAATCTTCACACAGACTGGGCAAATCAATCTGGCAAAAGTAGTTTGGAAGACAAGTTCATGGAATGCATTTGAGACAGTTTCCTAGAACATTACGTCGTGGAACCAACCAGGGAACAGGCTATTTTAGATCTTGTCTTATGTAATGAGGCAGGGTTAATTAGTAACCTCATAGTAAGGGATCCTCTGGGGAGGAGTGATCATAATATGATAGAATTTCATATTGACTTCGAGAGTGACGTACTTAAGTCCAAAACTAGTGTCGGCTAAGGTTGATTGGGAAATTAGATTAATAGGTATGAGAGTAGATAAGCAATGGCGAACATTTAAAGAAATATTTCATAATTCTCAACGAATATACATTACACTGAGGAATAAAAACCCTACGGGAAAAGTGATCCATCCGTAGCTAACTAAAGAAGTTAAGGATAGTATTAGATTAAAAGCCTTATAATGTTGTCAAGAAGAGTAGAAAGCCTGAGGATTGGGAGAGATTTAGAAACCAGCAAAAGATTACCAAAAAATTGATAGAGGGAGAAAACGGAATATGAGAGTAAACTAGCAAGAAGTATAAAAACAGATTGTAAGAGCTTCTACAAGTATGTAAAAAGGAAGAGAGTAGCAAAAGTAAACATGGGTCCCTTAGAGGCTGAGACAGGAGAAATTATAATGGGAAATAAGGAAATGACAGATACAAATATTTTGTATCTGTCTTCTCAGTAGAAAACACAAAAAACATACCAGAAATAAGTGGGGAACCATAGGTCTAATGAGAGTGAGGAACTTAAGCAGTTAACATTAGTAAAGAATAAGTACTGGGGAAATTAACGAGACTAAAAGCTGACAATCCTCTGGACCAGATGGCCTACATCCTAGGGTTCGAAAAGAGGTTCCTGCAGAGATAGTGGATGCAATGGTTGTGATCTTCCATAATTCCCTAGATTCTAGAACGGTGCCAGTGGATTGGAAGGTAACAAATGTAACACCGTTATTCAAGAAAGAAGGGAAGAGAGAAAAAAGGGAACTACAGGCCAGTTAGCCTGACATAAGTAGTCGGGAAAATGCTGGAATCTGTTATTAAGGACGTGGTAACGGGTCACTTAGGAAATCATAATATGATTAGGCAGAGTCAACATGGTTTTATGAAAGGAAAATTATGTTTGTCAAATCTATTAGTTTTTTGAGGATGTAACTAGCAAAGTAGATAAAGGGGAACCAGTGGATGTAGTATATTTGGATTTTCAAAAGGCATTTGATAAGGTGCCACACAAAAGGTTGTTACACAAGAAAAAGGCTCATGGGGTTGGGGGTAATATATTAGCATGGATAGAGGATTGGTTAACAGACAGAACATAGAGACTAGGAATAAACGGGTCATTCTCAGGTTGGCAGGCTGTAACTAGTGGCGTGCCGCAAGGATCAGTGCTGGGGCCTCAGCTACTCATAAACTATATTAATGACTTAGATGAAGGGACAGAGTGTAATGTATCCAAGTTTGCTGACGATACAAAGCTAGGTGGGAAAGTAAGCTGTGAGGAGGACAGAGTCTTCAAAGGGATACAGACAGGTTAAGTGAGTGGACAAGGTGGCAGATGCAGTATAATGTGGGGCAATGTGAGGTTATTCACTTTGGAACGAAGAATAGAAAAACAGAATATTTTTAAAATGGTGAGAAACTATCAAATGTTGGTGCTCAAAGGGATTTGTGTGTCCTTGTACACGAAACACAGGAAGTTAACATGCAGGCACAGCAAGCAATTACGAAGGCAAATGGTATATTGGTATCCGAGAGGCGAAAGCGGGAGGAGAGCGCAGTGCAAAAGGAGAGTCTCGAGAGCGGGAAGAGGGTCCGAAAGGTGAACGCAGTGTAAATCTAAGGCAAGTCATGGCACCAGAGCTCGTACCCGTGATATGCTCCTCCTGCACTATGTGGGAAGTCATGGACACTACAGGTGTCCCTGGCGACCATGTGTGCAGGAAGTGTGTCCAGCTGCAGCTACTGGCTAACCGCATTTCGGAGCTGGAGCTGCGGGTGGATTCACGGTGGAGCATCCGCGATGCTGAGATTATCGTGGATAGCACGTTCAGTGAGGTGGTCACACCTCAGGTAAAGATTACGCAGGCAGAGAGGAAATGGGTGACCACCAGACAGAGTAAAAGGACTAGACAGGTAGAGCAGGAGTCCCCTGGGGCCATTTCCCTCTCGAACAGATATACCGCTTTGGATACTGTTGGGGGAGATGGCTTATCAGGGGAAAGCAGCAAGAGCCAAGTTCGTGGCACCATGGGTGGCTCTGCTGCACAGGAGGGGAGGAGTAAGAGTGGCAGGACTATATTGTAAGGGGAACAGATAGGCGTTTTTGCGGCCGCAAACGTGACTCCAGGATGGCACGTTGCCTCCCTGGTGCTAGGGTCAAGGATGTCACTGAGCGGCTGCAGGGCATTCTGGAGGGGGAGGGTGAACAGCCAGTAGTCATGGTCCATAGCGGTACTAACGACATAGGTTTAAAAAAAAAAGGATGAGGTCCTGCAAGGTGAATTTAAGGAATTAGGAGATAAATTAAAAAGCAGGACCTCAAAGGTAGTGATCTCAGGATTACTACCAGTGCCACGTCCTAGTGAGTATAGGAACAGGAGAATAGACCAGATGAATGCGTGGCTGCAGGGATGGTGTAGGAGGGAGGGATTTAGATTCCTGGGACATTGGGACCAGTTCTGGGTAAGGTGGGACTTGTACAAGCGGGACCGGTTACACCCGAGCAGGACCGGGACCGATGTCCTCGCGGGGGTGTTTGCTAGTGCTGTTGGGGAAGGTTTAACCTAGAATGGCAGGGGGATGGGAACCTGAGCAGGGAGACAGAGGAGGGGGAAAAAAAGATAGAAACAAAAGACAGAAAGGGAAGAAGCAATAGTGGAAGGTAAAGAAAACAAGGGTGAAAAACAAATAGGGCCATAGTGCAAAATAAAACTAAGATGACTAGTCTCAAAAAGACAAGTCTAAAGGCATTGTGTCTTAATGCGCGGAGCATTCACAATAAGGTAGATGAATTAACAGCGCATAGATATTAACGGTTATGATATAGATGCAATTATGGAGACATGGCTGCAGGGTGACCAAGGATGGGAACTGAACATCCAGGGGTATTCAATATTTAGGAAGGACAGGCAAAAAGGGAAAGGAGGTGGGGTAGCATTGTTAGTAAAGGAGGAAATCAGTGCAATAGTGAGGAAGGATATTGGCTCAGAAAATCACCATGTGGAATCTGTATGGGTGGAGCTAAGAAACACCAACGGGCAGAAAACGTTGGTGGGGGTTGTCTAATGGCCCCCAAACAGTAGTGGAGATGTAGGGGAGGGCATTAAACAGGAAATTAGAGACGCATGCAAGAAGGGTACAACTATAATCATGGGTGACTTTAATCTACATAGAGATTGGTCAAACCAAATTAGCAATAATACTGTGGGGGAGGAATTCCTGGAGTGCGTACGTGATGGTTTTCTAGACCAACTAGAGAACAGGCGATCCTAGACTGAGTATTGTGCGATGAGAAAGGATTAATTAACAATCTTGTTGTGCAGGGTCCCTTAGGGAAGAGCGACCATAACATGATAGAATTCCTCATTAAGATGGAGAGTGAAGTAGTTGAATCCGAAACTAGGGTCCTGAATCTAAATAAAGGAAATTACGAAAGTATGAGGTGCGAGTTGGCTATGATAGATTGGGGAACTTTACTAAAAGGGATGATGGTGGATAGGCAATGGCTAATATTTAAAGAACGTGTGCAGGAATTACAACAATTATTCATTTCTGTCTGGTGCAAAAACAAAGCAGGGAAGATGGCTCAACCGTGGCTTACAAAAGAAATTAGGGATAGTATTAGATCCAAAGAGACGACATATAAAATTGCCAGAAAAAGCGGCAAGCCTGAGGATTGGGAGCAGTTCAGAATTCAGCAAAAGAGGACAAAGAGATTGATTAAGAGGGGAAAAATAGAATATGAGAGTAAACTAGCAGGGAACATAAAAACTGGCTGTAAAAGCTTCTATTTATATATGTCAAGAGAAAAAGATTAGTGAAAACAAATATAGGTCCCTTACAGTCAGAATTGGGGGAAAGTATAATGGGGAACAAAGAAATGGCAGAACAATTAAACACATACTTTGGTTCTGTTTGCACAAAGGAGGACACAAATAACCTCCCAGAAATGTTAGGGAACCAAGGGTCTAGTGAGAGGGGGGAACCAAGGGTCTAGTGAGAGGGAGGAACTGAAGGAAACCAGTATTAGTAAAACAAAGTGCTAGGGAAATTAATGGGGCTAAAGGCTGACAAATCCCCAGGGCCTGATAATCTACATTCCAGAGTACTAAAGGAAGTGGCCCTGGAAATAGTGGATACATTGGTGATCATCTTCCAAAATTCTATAGACTCTGGAACAGTTCCTACAGATTGGAGGGTGGCAAATGTAACCCCACTATTTAAAAAAGGAGGGAGAGAAAAAACAGGGAATTACAGACCAGTTAGCCTAGAGTCTATTATAAAAGATGTGATGACAGAACACTTGGAAGGCATTAACAGGATTGGACAAAGTCAGCATGGGTTTATGAAAGGGAAAACATGCTTAACAAATCTACTGGAGTTTCTTGAGGATGTAACTAGTAGAATAGATAGGGGAGAACCAGCGCATTTGGATTTTCAGAAGGCTTTTGATAAGGTCCCACACAAGAGGTTAGTGTGCAAAATTAAAGCACATGGGATTGGGGGGGAATATACTGGCATGGATTGAGAATTGGTTGACAGACAGGAAACAGAGAGTAGGAATAAACGGGTCTTTTTACGGGTGGCAGACAGTGACTAGTGGGGTACCGCAGGGATCAGGGCTTGGGCCCCAGCTATTCACAATGTATATCAATGATTTGGATGAGGGAACTAAATGGAACATTTGCAAGATTGCAGACAACACAAAGCTAGGGTGGAATGTGAGCTGTGAGGAGGATGCAAAGAGGCTCCAACATGATTTAGACAAGTTGGGTGAGTGGGCAAGAACATTGCTGATGCAGTATAACGTGGATAAATGTGAGGTTATCCACTTTGGTTGTAAAAACAGAAAGGCAGATTATCTGAATGGTAATAGATTGGTAAAAGGGGAGGTGCAACGAGACTTGGATGTCCTTGTACACCAGTCGCTGAAAGCGAGCATTCAAGTGCAGCAAGCAGTTAGAAAGGCGAATGGTATGCTGATCTTCATTACAAGAGGATTTGAGTACAGGAGCAGGGATGTCTTACTGCAGTTATACAGGGCCTTGGTGAGACCACATCTGGAGTATTGTGTGCAGTTTTGGTCTCCTTATCTGAGGATGTCCTTGCCATGGAGGGAGTACAACAAAGGTTTACCAGACTGATTCCTGGGATGGCAAGACTGACGTATGAAGAGAGATTGGATCGAGTAGGCCTATATTCACTCGAGTTTAGAAGAATGAGAGGTGATCTAACAGGACTAGACAGACTAGATGCAAGGAGGATGTTCCCGATGGCTGGGGAGTCCAGAACCAGGGGTCACAGTCTCAGGATACGGGGTATGCCATTTAGAACAGAGATGAGGAGAAATTTCTTCACTCAGAGGGTGGTGAACCTGTGGAATTCTCTACCACAGAAGGCAGTGGAGGTCAAGTCATTAGATGTATTCAAGGAGGAGATAGATATATTTCTTAATGCTCAAGGGATCAAGGGATATGGAGAAAAAGCAGGAACAGGGTACTGAGTTAGAAGATCAGCCATAATCATTTTGAATGGCGGAGCAGGCCCGAAGGGCCGAATGGCCTATTCTTGCTCCTATTTTCTATGTTTATTGCAAGGGGGTTGGAGTACAAGAGTAAGGAAGTCTTGCTGCAATGGTACAGGGCTTTGGTGAGAGCACACCTGGAGTACTGTGTACAGTTTTGGTCTCCTTACCCAAGGAGACTTGTCTTAGAAGCAGTGGAACAAAGGTACAGTAGATTGATTCCTGGGATGAGAGGGTTGTCCTATGAGGAGAGACTGAGTAGAATGGGCCTATACTCTCTCGGGTTTAGGAGAATGAGAGGTGATCTTCTTGGTGATTCTGAGAGGCTGTTTCCCCTAGCTGGAGAGTCCAGAACTCGGGAGCGTAGTCTCAGGATAAGGGGTCGGACATTTAGGACTGAGATGAGAGGAAATTTCTTCACTCAAAGGGTTGTGAATCTTTGGAATTCTGTACCCCAGAGGGCTGTGGATGCTCAGTCATTGAGTATACTGAAGAATTAGATCGATAGATTTTTGGACTCCAAGGGAATCAAGGGATATGGGGATAGGGCAGGAATGTGGAGTTGAGGTTGAAGATCAGCCATGATCTTATTGAACGGTGGAGCAGGCTTGAAGGGCCGTATGGCCTACTCCTGCTCCTATTTCTTATGTTCGACAAATTGGGTGAAAGTTCAGTGGGCATTTAGTAGTTCTAGGCCTGTGTAATCACCAGCAACTTACTTTTAAAATCAACAGGCTGACTGAAGGAATGTTAAGCATCAATTTACTAAAAAAAATCCAATGAAAGTATTTTTATGTTGTGTTAGCGCTCCTGCAGAGAATGTTTATGACTACCCAGCAAGATGCATGGATAAACCAGTGTTTATTTTCAAAAACAACCCATTGGCTGGAGAGGACATCACTTATAAAAGTCCAGTACAAGAGTTAATTGAGGCAATTGCTGTTTGTGTGTAAAGTAGTTCTAAGAGTCCCTTTTTACAAAAAGGAAACCCAAGGTAGTGAAGCAAGGTCATTGTCAAGTCTAGTGAAAATAAACCAGCCTAATTTTGTTACTGGGGATGATAAGTTAATTTTTGCAGACGGTAAAAAGGTTCTAACACAAGCCTCCCAGTTGAAGCAATGATCACACAATACAGAAGTTATAGCCACCACTTTTCAGTTTACAGAAATAACTTTGGAGGCAGTGGGGACTGAAATAGTGGTCAGGTGTATCGCTACATAGGGATAAGGTTCCTCACTGTGTCAGTTAACGTATGTGACCTAGGGAATGCAGACGTAAGTAAGTCATTCCTTCTAGGTAAGCCAGGCCAATAGGACAAGTGAACATGGATGTGAAACAAAATTTAAATCAGATTAATGCCTAGTGTTTCACATGTAGAGTGATGTCTCAAAGCTCTTTACGACGTGAAAGAAAAAAAAACAGTAGACATATAGGAAAAGGAGAAAGGAAGCAAGAGTGGAAAATTGAGAGTGGATGGGGAGGGGACAAAGGGTTTTGAAGCAAGGAGCCGTTTACAATCTATATCAATGACTTAGATGAGGGGACAGAGTGTAATGTATCCAAGTTTGCTGACGATACAAAGCTAGGTAGGAAAGTAAGCTGTGAGGAAGATGCAAAGAGGCTGCAGAGGGATATAGACAGGTTAAGTGAGTGGGCGGATGGAATATAATGCGGGGAAATGTGAAATTATCCACTTTGGTAGGAAGAATAGAAAAGCGGAATTTTTTTTTTAAATGGTGAGAGGCTAAGAAATGTTGGTAGTCAGAGGGATTTGAGTGTCCTTGCACACAAAGCACAGAAAGTTAACATGCAGGTACAGCGAACTATTAGGAAGGCAAATGTTAGCCTTTATTGCAAGGGGGTTGGAGTATAAGAGTAAGGAGGTCTTGCTACAGTTATGTAAGGCTCTGGTGAGACCACACCTGGAATACTGTGTACAATCTTGGTCTCCTTACCTAAGGAAGGATGGAAGGATATACTGGCCTTCGGTTAACTAGATTGATTCCTAGGATTAAAGGGTTGTCCTATGGGGAGAGATTGAGTAGAATGGGCCTATATTCTCTGGAGTTTAGAAGAATGAGAGATGATCTCATTGAAACGTCTAAAATTCTGAAGAGGGCTTAACAGAGTAGATGCTGAGAGAGTTTCCCCTGGATGGAGAATCTAGAACTAGGGATCCTAGTCTCAAGGTAAGGGGTCAGCCATTTAGTACCCAGATGAGGAAAAATTACTTCACTCAGAGGGTTGTGAATCTTTGGAATTCTCTACCCCAGAGGACTGTCGAGCTCAGTCGATGAGTATATTCAAGACTGAAATTGATAGATTTTTGGACACTAAGGGAATGAAGGGATACGGGGATAGGGCGAGAAAGTGGAGTTGAAGTAGAAGATCAGTCATGATCGTATTGAATGGCGGAGCTGGCTCGAAGGGCCATATGGCTTACTCCTGCTTCTATTTCTCATGTTCTTATGTAAGACAGAGGGCTCTAGGGAGGGAGAGGTGTAGTGACTGCATGTGGGCACCAATGGTGGAGTGAAGGGCAAGGTGCAACCTAATGTCATAGGAGCAGAGGCGTGTTTGGGGGATCTATGGCTGGAGGAGATCGCTGTGGCAGTGTGGAGTGAGGCTATGGAGTAATTTAAAGGTGAAGATGAGGATCTTTAAGTCAGTGTACTGGGAGCTTGGAAAGGATAGCAGTGCAAGGCTTCATATGGGTGAGGACACAGGCCATGGCATTCTGGATGAGCTGTATTTGGTGGAGGGTTGAAGTGGAGAGACCAGCTATGAGAGTATTGAAGAAGTCTAGCCTCGAGATGATAAAAGGCATAGACTAGGGTTTCAACAGCAGTGGGTGAGGTACAGAACAAAGCTGAGCTATACTGTGGAGGTGGAACAAAGTAGTTCTGACAATGGAATAGAACTGAGGAGGAATCCCAGCTCAGGGCCAAGTACTACAAGTTTCTGCATCATAGAAAGTCTAAGGTAGCAGCTGGGAATTGGATGGAGTTAAGATGGAGCATGTTGATGGTGGCGGAATCTGAAAAGATGGCTTTGGTTTTGCCAACATTAAATTTGGAGGAAATAACGAATAACAATAAAATTAGCAAGGCATGTGGGAGCAGCATGATCCCTTTGACTGAATGATCGTTATGAATTCCCGTCCTCGTAGTGACCAAAATATCTTGGGAGCTAGTTTTCCTGTGATTTGAAGCCCGGGAACGCTCGTTCCCCAGACACAAAGCATTGGAAAAAGGGGGAATGACCTGTGATTCCGGGTCTCTGACTCCTTTGCGTTGCACCTGGATTCCCGGGGCCTTCCCATGGAGGGGGACGGGGAGGCTGGAGTGCCTGTGCCTGCAATAGACAGAGGCTAATGTAAGTGAAGTTTCCTTCCCCCCACCTTGTTTTATATCACCAGCGGGGCACCCATTTTGAGGGACACACAGAAGTAATGGATACTAGGCCCTGCGCTTAGTCCCCCTCTGATCAGAGTTCAGAGACCAGGCACGTGCTCTGGACAATCGCTCTCGTTTTGTTAACACCTTTCCTTAGGGACCCCTCTCTGTTTTGTACCACTTTAGCTGTGTTTCTTAGCTGTCTGACCTGGCATCATTCCTATTCCTTGAACCAGGTTTTCTCACCTCAACTCAGATTTTTTTCTTCCTTCATCTAGGCTTGTATCAATGTCTCGCCATTATTTTCCCATTATTTTAGTGTGTTCACTGCTTGCACTCAAAACGTCATTCCTCACCAGTCTCACCAAGTGTACAGTCCCTTCCATTCAGTACTGTACTTTGTGGAGTTCACTGATCGTGCAGAAAACCTGAGTTGAATCTCAGTTTCTCCAGCCGGCCCCTCTGTCCCTTCAGTGTAGAGAAGAATTTTTAAAATTTTGTTGTATCTTTATGGTCATTACAGAGATGGATGAGTCTTCAAAAAGGGATCAAAAATTGATTGGTCCTATCAAATTCTCAGCAACTGTAATTGCAGTGATCCTCACCATCAGCCTGTGGAAGTGTTAGAAGCTGCTTCCTTTGACTGTATTTCCATTGGTCTGTTACTCTTGCACTTCTACAAATACATGTGAGGAATTTAATCTTTGTCCCTTCTGAAATGATCTTGATCAATTCTACAGTTGGTTAGCAACATAATGCTAATTATGCCATCTGTGTGTTGGTCGAAGTACAAAAAAGGGAGTGAAGCAATGTATCCAGTGTTAACCTTTTCCATTTACATTTCTCAAAGAACAGTAACCCCTAAACTTTCAACACTGTATTGGATTAATCATCTCCCCCTCTGACCTGGATAGAGGGTCAACTCAAACACTGAATGTACCACATCCCACATAAGCTTTATAGATTCTGCCCCTCCCGATCAGATGAATACTGGGGAAGACATGACCAGGGTGGCACACTTACACACACCTTCTGGTCCTGTCCCTGAATCCAAACATTTTGGAACTTGATCTCCCTTCACCACCAGCGCAACTCGGTTGCAGTGTGCACCATCTACAAGATGCACTACAGCAACTCGCCAAGGCTTCTTCGACAGCACCTCCCAAACCCACGACCTCTACTACCTAGAAGGCCAAGGGCAGCAGGCACATGGGAACACCATTTCCCTCCAAGTCTCACACCATCCTGACTTGGAAATATATTACCGTTCTTTCACCATAGCTGGGTCAAAATCCTGGAACTCCCTACCTAACAGCACTGTGGGAGAACCTCCACCAGAACCTTCGGACCGCAGCGGTTCAAGAAGGCTGCTCATCACCACCTTCTCAAGGGCAATTAGGGATGGGCAATAAATGCTGGCCTTGCCAGTGACGCCCACATCCCATGAACGAATAAAAACAAAATCAGTGACATTCCTTCAGATCCAGTTCCGTCTCTTAACCTGTCTCCAGTAATGTGAGGTTTGCCTGAAATGCACAGACCAGCACAACTCTGACTGCTAGTGATGAGATGCACCCCTCCTCACCCAACTATAGTGAAACCTGACTGCTCCCACTACAAAAATGGATTAAGCAACTGTGAAATACATGCCAGTCAGAGCATGTAATGTATGCCTTCTGCCTGGAACTGGAAAAGTATCAAACATTCTGAACCCTATCCTGAAGACCTATAACAACAACAACTTGCATTTATATAGCACCTTCAACCTAGTAAAATGTCCCAAGGAACTTCATAGAAGCATTTTCAAACAAAATTTGACACCGTATCACATAAGGACAGGTGACCAAAAGCTTGGTTATAGAGGTAGGTTTTAAGGAGCATCTTAAAGAGATGTAAGGGGGCGGAGATGTTTAGGGAGGTAATTCCAGAGCTTAGAGCCTAGGCAGCTGAAGGCATGGCTGCTGATGGTGCAGTGATTAAAATCGGGGATGCGCAAAAGGCAAGAATTGGAAGAGCAGAGATCTGAGAGGGTTGTACGGCTGGCAATTTTGAATTAATTTGGGAGAACTAAAAAATTGATTAACTTGGTTCCTGAGGAAATCTAGCTCAATATTATTTTAATTTAGTGTTTTTCTCTATCATCATAGTCTGCTCTTGTTTAATCAGTATAAAGACCATATAATTTTAGACTAAATTTTGGTTAACATTGCTAACTATATGAAATTACACTTGGGATTCAACTACAAAAGAACAGGAACTTCTAAACATAGCAGTGCAGAGATACAATAGGACTAGGATCAGCTGTGGGATGGAGAAAACAGATGGATGGATGGTACATTCCATATCAACTATTTATCTTAGGCAGTGAATCATGGGCTTATGACAAACTAGTTGCATGTGATAGGACTTGCATCACACCCCTATTATAAATTAGTAGGCCCAGCAAAGTAGTTGGGATTGTCAGAGATTATCCTATCAAGGTTTTAGCTCCTCTAGTGTTGGGACCCAAGAAATTATCTGTCGTAAGAGGTTTGTAATAATAAAATTCTACCACAAATGTCCAAAATCTGAATTACTAATAGCACAATATTCAAAGCTACATTATAAGTGTGGTATATTTACAATACACAAGGGCAAGCAATGGTTTACAAAAACTGATATCTTGCTCATGGCACACCTTGCAAGAAGTCACAAGTGGCGGCAGCACTGTGAGGTACACGGAATTTCTGGTGAATCTTGCTGCTTGCTGGTGTGTATGCTCAATACAGTGTGGTCCATTTTCATGCTGGAAAGGATAATAGAGATGACGGTGATGCAGGGTTAAAACAAAAAGGAAAAATTGCAAATGCTGGAAACTAGTAAAATCACATAATTTCTCTTCAGAGGCTGGTAGACCTGCTGTGTGTTTCTAGCATTTTCAGCTTTTACTTCAGTTTCTAGCATTTGTAGTTTTTTTCTTTTTTCAAATCCTTGTATCACAATCATTTCTATCATCCTTTCATCTACATCATGCTTCAACTGTGCTCATAATGCCTATAATGAGTGAATCTATAGTTTTGAAAATCTTTACGCTGTAAATAATGAACAGCACCAGTCGGTGAGTTTAAGACACTAACTTGGGCTTTTGCTCTCAATTATAAGGGCAGCGAGTGAATTATTTGCTCATGTCTCACAGAGAGAATGCCCTGCTCCCAGGCACCGTTGCTCTTCATTCAGCTGTTAGAAAGTGACAACTTTCCTTCTTGCCAGCATGAAGGCACCTGAGCCTGCGCCCTTCTATCCCAGGTATTCAACATGCCACCCCAAGCTCTTCATTCTTTAATATTTCTTCTAAGCAATTTCTGCCAACACGTGACAACCTGAATCTGCTTTGATTACCAGTTTTGTCTTATTTTCTTTTTGTTAAGCACAGTAAATGTCACATTAACCATCCTCAAATTATTACATTTGAACAACAGTTTCAACTACAGCACTGAATTCCACATGTTTTCAAGTCTGAGTTAGAATTCTCAGTAGCGCACATACTAACAATGCAGATTAGATAAACTAGCTACATGTTCCAATCCACCTCAAAAAACCCTCTTTAGACTGTCACAGTAGTGCTTGCTTACTGGAAAAGAAAGTATCAGTGGGAATTGCTCCTCAGAAAACTGCACTAACTGTAATACACTGACCAACTGCACAATTAATACCTCAAAACTAGTCTATTAATTGGAAAGTACAACTGTGTAAAAGTTCACAAATAGAACTGATTGATAGAATACTGATCTGCACATACAGATCCAAGATTCAATGCAGTAAGTTAAATCAGAAGGCTCTGGCTCCCAAAATGCTGTAAGCATAAATAACCTCAATACCTCAGGAGGATTACATTTTACATGGAACTATTATAAAATCTGGCTCTGTTAGTAGTGTTATCAATACACAGTGATGGGTTGGCCATTTAGTCTGCATGAATTCCTGTTCAATCTTGCATCATTATCCATCAAGCTGGTTAAGTCACAAGAATCTGTATTTCAACAAAAACAACCAAATTATCTCGGGCATTAAGTCAACCACTACTGTTTAACATGTTACAAAATTATGATGGTTAAAGCTGATGTGAAACAGACCTGACCAAATTTCACAAAAACTCTTAATATGCCGTTACACTAGCATGCAATTACTTTATTTAGAACACAATAGCCATTAAACAATTTGCTTTTTACATTCAATGGTGAAAAATGTTGGTCCTAGCCAGCCAATTCACTTTCTCTTCCTTCTTTACTTATCATGACTAAATATTTCAAAGGACATAATAATTATAGAGATTTACACTTCAACAGATCTTGACTGTGCAGGTCAGCACTTTCCTCCCAACGAGAAGGTTGGAAGTTCAAGTTCAAACACCTGCTTTATTCATTTGTCATCTGTTGTCAGCTGGACCACTAGATGGAGTGTTTTATGGAAGCAAATGTCCCATCTCAAGGGAAGGGAAATCTGACATCACCCACCTCCTGCTGGATGACCAAGGAGTGGCATAGCGACAGTGGAGATGCCTGGAGCCCAGCTTGTCCCATGCTCTTACTTAGATGTATGGCGGCAAAAAGGGAGTGGGGAGGAAAAACAAAATTCTAACGAATGAATTAGCTTCTATAATACTCAGTTGCTCTGAACTTCTGCCCCATTGCTACTTAGGTATTTGCTTTATGTATCTCCTGATGCCAAATCACGTCTCGTATGCATTTTCTGATGGCAACTTCTCTTTGCAAAAAAAAACAGATAAACTGAAGATCACAACAACATTATCAAACAAACGTTTTATTAGCATCTAAAAACAGAATGCACCCAACATTCAAATGATTTTTTTTCAGCCGTTACTCACTGCAGTACGAGGGACAAATCACAAACATTTATTCTGGGGATTAACAGAGACCAGACTGTAAGAGGATTTTAAAATGTCTTTTTTGTTTACAAAACAGAAAGTATTATAATTTTTTTCTACACCTCAGTACTGCACTGCTCACTGTGAATGGGCTAGGCGCTTGCTGTCAACAGGATAAAACATAAAACAATAACTCATTTTCATCAAAGCATTAAATTTAAATACTGTAGCAGCTTCAGAGGATGGAAAAATGCAGATTATGCCCTATTTTTCAAGTATTGCCGTAACCACTTGTATTCCATCCCAGCCGTAACAGCTACAAGTTTACCTTTCTTCCATAGGAAGGTCAATTTTAAAAAAAATGTTTTTTTGGCAAGCTATTATAATCTTCCTCAAATTAAAAGAAATGTGGGAGTTCTGGCCTCTAAGCATGAAAAAAAAATTTCGTTACCTACCGTGTTCAACTAAAGAACAACAGTCTGTACAGGTCAGTTGTACACATTAACTTCAGTTATTAGTGAAAGATGTACATCGGATTAAATTCTGTCTCGCAGACAACAGTGACTTTTCTCAAGTTCCAGTCAACCATTTTGTCCACTGCAGAGATGACCACCTATACAAAATACCGTCATATTGTATGACGATTATGTCCCCTCGGTATCTGTGTTTTCTGTTACAGGTTGATTTTCTAAGTCATCCTTCTCCTCGCTTTCATCTGATGGAGTTGCAAGGCTCACAGACACTTCTGGGTCATTGTTTGCAAGTTCCTTGTTTGGCGGCTGGCTGTGTGTTTCTGAGAAATCACCATTTACCCGAGGCCTGTCGTCAGGTTTTTGGTGATCAGTGGTCCCTTGAAAATAGTCAAACCTATGCCGAGGAGGAACCCAGTGATCTTGCTCTCTGTCTCTCCCAAAACGGCTGCCATTTACATCTCGGCGAAAGCCAAAATCTCGGTCATCACGATCTCTCTGACGTTCCCAAGGCCTGCTGCGATCATCAAAATCCCTATGCGCTTCTTGGTCAAAACCTCGGTTCCACATTGGACCACTTCTGCCATCGAACCTGAAATTTCTTCCACCAAACCTTTCATGATCATCGTGAAAACTTTTAGGACCCCCAAAGGGCACGCCACGACGTTCACGCTCATCAAAATCTCTTGAGCCCCATCTTTGGTCAGGTCCAAATCCAAATTGATCTCGTCTTCCAAGATTGTCTCTATTATCCACTGGTGGGAAGCGATAATCCCGGTCACCTTCTTGTTGCATGCTGTCTCGCTGAAAAGCATTATCATTTCCAGCAGATCTCCTTTCATCTCCTGTACCTTGACTTGCATTAGTACTGCTGTCAACGCTGGGGACTCCAGATCTTGTAAATGCTCCTTCAAGCCTATTGAATGGACTTCCTGGTGGAAAGGGAGCTCTGGACCCTGACTGAAGGGGTCCATCAATTGCTATTGAAGGGGGCATGTTTGGCTGAGGTGGCATCAGCAATGGAAACCGCTGCCCTGGTGAGGGTGGCATCATTCCCGAGCGGACATCCAGTGGGAGCACTCCAGGTATCCTTGGTCCAGCCATACTTGGTGGAGGCAAATTCGGTAGTCCAGGTGCAGGTGTTGATGGCTGCATCCCCAGAACAGGCCCACTAGATACTGCACTTTGAGATCCTGCAACAGTAAGAAATCACAATAAATAACATGCTCATAGTCAAGTGTGTACAATCATGTTCTTTAACCATGGTAACCACAGTAAAGTATATATAAACCTTATTACAGTATTAAATTAGCAGCCCCACACTCTGTTTTCTGACGTCCATGTTTTAAAAACAACCTCGGAGAATTCCTTCAAGACTACTTCAACTCAGCTGTAGAAATGGATGTTAATGAGGCAAGAAAATATAGCACTCATTCGCAAAATTTGTTTTCACTTTTAGAAAATACATTATAATACAACCATTGCACACTTGGGGGAAAAAACAAAGGGTTTCCATTCATTTTCCCTCGTACCATACATCACCCACTTGCTGAGGGCAAGCAACCTGCTCTCAGATACTTACCAATGCCACTTTGCAATGGGCAACATGGCAGCAGTGCAGGCCTAGTCTTCAAATTTCCCTTCTTCTGGACAAAGCTCTGGTTGCTACTTTAGGAATACATGAGATTGGTTCACTTGCCAACTGACAAGCAAGCTAATATTCTTCCACTCCATGCCACAGTACATTGCTGAACAAATGCAGGTCAGGTGACTTATTATCCACTTTTTAAATCACAATAAAATCTATGTATTTATAGCTTATATTGGTTGTGACTCCTTGCCCAGTCACTGAACTGGGAATCAAACTTTCCTGCGAGACCATTAATATTAATCCATTACTGAATTTGCACTCGAACTCTATTAAAACATACTTTCCTTAATGTGACATCCTAACCACCCGGCCCCCAAGATGAAATGAATCAATTACAAGAGGCTATTGAACAAACTTATGTAGAAATGTATCCTCCCATGAAAATTGTAGTTTTGGATGAGTTTTACAGTGGACATTAAACTGCTAATTACCCACAAGGTTACTAAAATATTATTTGAACAAAAGAACATAAGAAATAGGAGCAGGAGTAGGACCTCGAGCCTACTCCACCATTCAGCAAGATCATGGCTGATCATCTACCTCAACACCATTTTCCTGCACCATCCCCATATCCCTTGATGCCTTTAATATCTAGAAATCTATCGATCTCTGTTTTGAATGTACTCAATGACGGAGCCTCCACAGCCCTCTGGGGTAGAGAATTCCAAAGATTCACCACCCTGAGTGAAGAAATTTTTCCTCATTTCAATTTTAATTAATATCTATGTCTCATTATTTCAACCAAATGTAAAGTTAATAGGTTTTATATTTTGTAATAAAATATTTCAACTCCTCTACACTATTACAATACTGCAATTAGGTCAAAAAATTATGCCTAAGAACCAGAATGCAGCATACAACTATAGTCAACAATGATAACTAATGTTACAGCTAAGAAATAGAGATTCCCCATCTCAAAAAGAAAAAAAAATTGTATCTGCAAAGCAAGAATCATGTCTTTTCTTTTCAATCCAAATCAGATTTACACCATTTTTTGTATAACTAACCACCTTCACAGCATGCAAACTTCACTAAAATGACAATTATTATTGTGGATGAAGAAAGAAAATGCTGAAAATACTAAATGTAATAACATGAGATAAACTGGCTACTTTTACTAAAGCGATGCATAAACATTTCAACTGGATTTACATACCAGGTCCAGATGTTTCAGATGAAGATGTCTGGTTGCCTGTGCGTGATGCTCCCAGGTCATTTGATCCTATAGGACCAGTTGAGGGAGGCTGTGTGCCAATCGGATTAAACATACTCCCTGGTGGAATACTAGGAGTTGGGAGACTGCTGTGGCCAGAGCCAATATGTGAAAGTAGGTTCCCAAATGGGGAATCCTTTGCACTGTCTTGGGTGTTGGAAAGAGGCGGGCAAACAAGAGCTGCAAAATAATTGTTTTGCACTATTAGTTAATTTTAGACAACAAACTGAAGAACAATTTTGAATTAAAAAATCCAGAGTGTATGCAATAAGCATATTTTATTTTTAACAAGTAACACTGCAATAGGTTACAATCCAAATCTACTTTTTATTCCAAGTTTATTTTTAAGCAACATTTTATAATCTTTGGCAATATCAGCCATTAAAAATGGAAATATACATAAAACAACCTTAAATTAAACAATTTAATTATACTCACAGGTCTGTACTGGAGGAATAGAAGGCCCAACAACTGGAGGTGGTGGTAGGTAACCTACATGTAGGATTAAAAATAGCCCTTCAGTTATGCAAATTATAATTTAATTTGCTTCACACCCAAAATGTCAGTAACCTGTCTTTTTCCTTTACAGATGTGGATTGACCAGCTGTGTATTTCAGCATTTTCTGGTTTTCTTTTAGATTTCCAGCATTTGTAGGTTTTTCCTTTTATTAGATCGACAACTAATATCTAGCAACTTATTTGCTTCATATGTTGCAAATCTTTTTCAAATTGACGAAATAATATAAATGGATGAATAATTTTGCATAACTGCAATATAGAAAACTACATAAACCAGCACATTCACAATCTACTGCAGCGATCCAAGATGGAAACTATAATCTATTATTAAAGGTGCCAAATTTTTCTAAGTCAAAATTAGTGGAATTTTATCATTGATAAAGGCCACACATCACCAAATACTGTGGTAAAATCTTTGATTTATATGCCACATTACCAAGTTTTATTAAATCTAAGACAGCAGCATGCGCTGTACATGTGTATAATCAGTGAAAAAAGGCACAATCATCAAAACTTCCCCAAAGATTTGTCTCTCACAAATTTAAGGATATTTAAAACATTATTAAAATGTGTTAATATGGTGGCATGGCAAATTGGAGTTCCAACATCGTAGAATGAAAGTTTCCTGCCACAATTCCCCACACGGTGAACTGTCAATCTCAACCGTGCTGCTGCAGGGATGTGTATTGATTCTATATCATATTGTTAGTAAAGCTGAAAAATTTAAATGGAGGTGGGGGGGGGGGGAAACCAAAGCCCAAGCAGATCCCAACTTAATTTATATGAGTTTAATATGGGGAACCAACACTGCACATAAAACAGCTAAAAATAGATCAGCCTGTACCTGGAGGAGGTTGTGAAGGATTAAAACTAGGCCGTAAGAATGGAGGTGGTGGAATAGCCGGGTTGAAGCCTGGTGGAGGTATGGACATTGACACAGGAAAGGCGGGTGGCTGCACCATACCAATTGCTGAAACGGTTGGAGTCACTGGGATCTGAAAACAAGTTAAAATTCATTATGCAAAGAACTGAAGTTCTGTTCCATATATATGTCTGACTAATTTAAAGAAACACTCACGATTACTACACTAAGGATTACTAGAACTTGGCATTTGAAAAATGTAAGGCACACCAAACGCATCAACCTCAGAATATATTTTTCGTTTAAGTGACTTCACCACTTACAGTAGCTTTAACAAAGTTTTAACATACAACCTGCTGATGCATTTTAACTTGTTGCAAACATAGGCTCTCACCCATTAAATGATGGGATGCCATCTTTATTAGGTAATTGTGGGATAAGTTAACAATGCTTATGAGTTGAGGCTACATACACGCAATTAAACTGTACCGCATGGTTTAATGTGCACCTTTATTTACACAATGGGGCAAACTGAATTAAATTATGTCTCCACATTTAACTTCAAGCCTCACAGCACATTATAATTTTACAGCCCAGAGTACACTCGAGCAGCAAAATGTTGGTTATGCTGGAACTATAGATGTACATAGTATTCCAAAGCATGAGATACAAACACAAAAAAAGAATATGTAAAGGAGAATATGTTGTATAAAGTACTTCATGTCTACATAATTTCAAAACTCCATCCATGTGGATACCTCCTACCCATCAAGTATCACTTTTTTGGCTCATTTTCCCTCCCATGTAGCCCTGTAATTTCAAACCTCCTTTCATATGGAATTGTTCAAGTGTCAGCTGTGACAGCATTCTCGCCTCTGAGTCAAAAGGTTGTGGGTTCAAGTCCCACTCCAGAGACTTGAGCACACAATTTAGGCTGACATTCTAGTGCAGTACTGAGGGAGTGCTGCACTGTTAGTGGTGCTGTCTTTCAGATGAGATGTTACACCGAGGCCCTGTGGATGTAAAAGATGCCATGGCACTATTTTGGAGAGAAGGGCAGTTCTCTCCGGTGTCCTGGCTAATATTTATCCCAACATTACTAAAAAACAGATTATCTGGTCATTATCATATTGCTGTTTGTGGGACCATGGCTGCCGTGTTTTCTACATTACAACAGTACATTGGCCGTAAAGCGCTTTGGGGTGTCCTGAGGTCATGAAAGGTGCTATATAAATGCAAGTCTTTCTTTCTCCTATAATAAATTACAGATGTGTCTTGGAGCAGATTCTCAGACAAACCCAGAAGTCAATCCTTTGGACAGCTTGGATGTCACTTCAGAAGTGCTCAAGATCATACTTAGCAAGTACAACATTTTCCCAGTACATACACTTTCAGATCTGCAGTACCAATTTCAGCAATCTGTTGCTCTCAGGCGCAAGTGGAAACCTGAGGTGACAGACTTCCAAGGAAGCAAAATGAGTAATAATGTCAATGATAATTCCTACAAGAATATATTTACTTCAAATTTTGAAATTATATACATAAATGACAGCTGCACTTTACACTGAAGGTAATCCCCTTTACATACTCCTCCATTAACAGAATTACAAACAGTAGAAATTAGTTTCCAATTTCAAATAATCAGTGGTGTTACAAGGTTTTTCTTACTTGTGGAATAAATTTTATATCCTCTATTTGCTTGTGCTACCAAAATAAAATAGCACATTTTACAAAAAGAATGATAAAACAAAACCACGAAAGTGTAATTTCTAAATATTAAATAATGCTGTTACCTGGACAGGCAGTATAGTGACAGGTTGAGTGAATGTCTCTCCTTGTGATGTTGGTTGAGTGTTATCAGTAGTTACAGTTTGGAGCACATTCTCCTTTACAGACTCAGAGTTCCTAGACTCCCACTCTGAAATAAAATGTTAGAATGTTACTGTTAACTGTTACTGTTAAAAAGAATGTCACACTGTAATTTATAATGCATAATATTTTTTTTTACATTCATTTCACATTCCTTTTAACTTCCACTTTTTCTGTTTGCAAGGTTTTGTTGCTGCTTTTGTTTGCTGTCTCAAGAAATTAAATTGAAAACACAATTCCAAGCATCAACTTACAAGGAACATTATGAACAACAAAAATCTAGAAACGTCAACAGCACTTACAAATATCACTAGAGATCAAAAGATTCAAGAGGAGGTTGCAAAGATCATCCAATAAGCAGACAAAAAACAATTAGAAAATACAAACTGCAAGGCTCCTCACTGTGTACTACCTCAGCTAGGTTATTGGGGGTGAAGTGGGGTGGGAATACTTATTGGTAACTAGATTCTTCCTCAAGTAGATGGGGGAGAAAAAAAAATGGGGAAAAAAAAATCACTAGGATGCCTCTCCTAACATCCCGTGGTAGCTGCCTGATCACATCTTAGGAATTGTGCTCGCTGCAGTGGAAGCTTAAAATAGAAAATAACCCAAAAGAAAAAGAGATTAACCTTTACAGTGCTACAGTTAAGGCTCACATGTACATGCATTGTTTCTAAGAATTGCTGACCAGTATACTGATTTGGCAGAGCCTCTATGGTTTCATGGAATGGTTACAGTACAGGGGGCAGCCATTCGGCCCATCGAGCCCATGCCGGCTCATTGTAAGAGCAATCCAGTTAGTCCCATTCCTCCGCTCCTCCAATCCCTTTTTGAAAGCCACGATTGAATCTGCTTCTACAACCCCTTCAGGCAGCGCATTCCAGATCATAACTACTCGCTGCGTAAAAAAGTTTTTCCTCATGTCGCCTTTGGTTCTTTTGCTAATCACCTTAAATCTGTGTCCTCTGGTTCTCGACCCTTCCGCCAATGGGAACAGTTTCTCTTTATTTACTTTATCTAAACCCTTCATAATTTTGAACATTTCTATCAAATCTCTTCTCAACCTTCTCTGCTCTAAGGAGGCAAAACCCCAGTTTGATGCACTTTTATGCAGCAAAGCTTAATCTGGTCACATATAGGATACAACTATGGCACTCTTGAGATTTGAGGCTTTTTTATACAAGGCTCTAGATAAAATTGAAAACCCAAAGAAAAGACAACGTCCCCAAATAAAACACGCAGAAAAAATAAAATGCGATAACCCACTAAGATACAACGATGACCCCATACCACTATTAACAGTTTCCTGGTCAATCATGCCTCCTTCTGAGAAGCCTTCCAAATCATCCAATTTCAATTTTTCCCATGGAATATATGTGACACCAAGGTCCACATCCCAGAACTGCTTATATTCAGGTTTCACACCTTTGTTTAAAGCCCAAGCAATCTGCAGGAGAGGAAAGATAAAGCAGATTAGACAATAATACCCAGACACTGAGACAATAGGACTATAACGTACAAAGTTCATTCTGCATTTTGTCACTTCTTTCCTTCCTTAATTAAGTACCATTTAAATTTGTATATTCAATACAATTTTACAAAATATTCCTGGACTGCATAAAATATTGGGGCATGATCACACCTATGTCAAGTGATCTTGTGTTATACCCTGAAAAGGATTGGCCAGGTAAATTGAATCAAGGATTGTCCCAGTTATGTTGCCTAGATTATTAGGAGATATTTGACAGCAGAGTTGTCAAACCTTTTGGGGCAGTGTTACAATTACAAATACAACATCTGTGTGTTACAATCAGTAAGTGGCCTGCGTATTACTTAACTGTTTTTGAATCGGAGACAGAATTATGATCAAACACATTTAACTTCCAATCTATTTTGCACTTCTTGGGGTCATTAGACCATGCCATTTCTACATCCTTCACTTTTGTCTGTCCCTGCTCCTTCATTTTGTGTCTCTCCTCTATTTCTGATTCTCTCTCTGTACCTTTACTGTTTTTCTCTCACTTCTTTTCACTTTTCCTATTTTGCTCTTCTGTTTTTATCTATCACCAGTTTGTCTGCAACCATGTATAGAAAGAGACAGCAGCAATGGGACTTTGGAGAGTCAGAGGCATCATGACTTTGGCAGGTAGGTAAAAGCAGCAGTGGCTACCGTATCTGGGACTTGGTGGAAAGGTATGCTGGATGGTAGGTGTGAGAGGCACCTGGTTGCTGTTCTTTTTTAAAAGCCTGTTGGGGTCAGCAGTGATCCAACACTGAGCCTTAGCAGACCTTTGTAAGCCTTTTTAAGGCCTAACTGCAACTCTCTCTCCCACTTCCAGGACAAAGCCATATTTAGAGAGATGAGTACTGTTAATAAAAAATGTGCACCTCTGCTGGTAGGGAATGAAACTATCAGACAGTGCTACTACTGAAGCAGTCTCTCCTGGTGAGTGCATCCTGATAAGAGTCACATCTGGCAAATCCATTTCAGTACAGAGCCTTCACCCACAAAATAAACTCTATCCTTCAACAAAATAAATTCTTCTCCCCAATAATGACCACATATCTAAGCAGAAAAATTTTATTTTTTTTCTGAAATAAAATGACTTGGGGTCGATTTACCAGTGGAGCACAGTGGACAGCAGCATTGCTTTTCTCCTTCACTAGGACTTGCCTCAGGAATCCACGATACTGCAGGTCCTGACTAGAGGAGGAGAGCAGTACAGCTGGGAGTGAGAGGCTCATGTCAATGCATTGTGCTTCCACTGACAGAACCAGTATCAATACCTGTTTCACTCACCCTCAAATCAGCTGTTTCTGCTAGTTGTTTGGATCAATTAAAAAAAAAAATCAGGGGCAGCTCTTTGTGATGATCAAAGTTGTAAACTAGACACATATGACCCAGAGGTTGAACACTCCAACTTGACAGCAGCCCCAGGTGGGATTTCTCACTGGCCTTCGTTCTGTGCTTTCCCTTAATTGAATTTGCAGATAATCCAAACCTACACTATCATTCATTAATGCAAAAAACTGCCCACACATACACCACATTTTTAATAATGGTTACACTAGTTATTGTGCTTATTCCAATAAACAAATTGAAGTTATTCCTTTTGTCACTTTTCAGTTTATAGATCCAGCCATTGTAATTTTTTCCCTTTGTTTAATAATCTGTAGTTTATTCAGAACTCAAACTAACCTTAATAATTTTGGACCCCATTTTAAAGGATCCGGTGCTTAGTTTCTGAAGAGCACGAAAAGCATCTTGTCGATGAACCATGCAAACGTATGCACATCCTCGAGGAGGTATCATCTACATGAGATATGCAGTAATTAAAATAAATACAAACATTTTTTCTCCATCTTTATTCAAAAATATTGCCAGTAATCATTCACATTAATAGGATACGCATCCCTGAAGTATAGTGGGATTACATCACATTAATCGAGTTGCATCAAAACTATAGCACAGAAACAGGCCATTCGGCACAACTGGTCGATGCTGGCATTTATGCTCCACATGAGCCTCCACCCTCCCTACTTCACCTAACCCTATCAGCATATCCTCTATTCCTTTCTCCCTCATGTGCTTGTCGAGCTTCCCCTTAAGTGCATCTATGCTATTTGCCTCAACTATTTTTTGTGGTAGCGAGTTCCACATTCTTACCACTCGTTGGGTAAACGTTTCTCCTGAATTCCCTATTGGATTTATTAGCGACCATTTTATATTTATGACCTCTAGTTTTGGACTCCCACACAAGTAGAAACATTTTCTCCATGTTTACCCTATCAAACCCTTTCATTATCTTAAAGACCTCTATCAGGTCACCCCTCAGCCTTCTCTTTTCTAGAGAAAAGAGCCCCAGCCTGTTCAGCCTTTACTGATAAGTATATCCGCTCAGTTCTGGAATGATCCTTGTGAATCTTTTTTGCACCCTCTCCAATGCCTCTATATCCTTTCTATAATATGGTGACCAGAAATGTTCACAGTACTCCAAGTGTGGTCTAACCAAGGTTCTATACTAGTTTAATATAACTTCCCTCTTATCAATTCTATCCCTCTAGAAATGAACCCCATTGCCTGATTTGCCTTTTTTATGGCCTTATTAACCTACGACACTTTTAGTGATTTGTGTATCTGTACTCCAAGATCCCTTTGCTCCTCTGTCCCATTTAGACTCTTATTACCCAAGCAGCATGTGGCCTCCTTATTCTTCCTACCAAAATGCACCACCTCACACTTATCTATATTGAAATTAATTTGCCAATTACAAGCCCATTCTGCAAGTTTATTAATGTCCTCTTGCATTTTGACGCATTCTTCCTTTGTATTAACTATACCCCTCAATTTGGTGTTGTCTGCAAATTTTGAAATTATATTTCTGACTCCCAAATCCAAATCGTTAATGTAAATTGTGAACAGTGGTCCGAGCACTGATCCCTGTGGAACAGCACTTTCCACCGTTTGCCAGTCTGAGTAACTATCTTAACCCCTACTCTCTGTTTTGTAGTCAACTTGCTTTCCATTCTGCTACCTGGCCCCTGACTCCACATGCTCTGACCTTAATCATGAGTCTACAATGCGGTACCTTATTGAAGATGTTTGGAAAATCCAAATATATTACATCTACTACATTACCCAGGTCTACTCTTTGTTACTTCTTCAAAGAATTCAATAATGTTGGTCAAACATGACATTCCCTTCCAAAATCCGTGCTGACTATTCTTTATTATGTTTTCATTCTCCAGATGTTTTTCTTTTAAATCTTTGAGTAAAGATTCCATTATCTTTCCTACTACTGACATTAAGCTAACTGGTCTATAGTTCTATGGACTTGTTCTAGCTCCCTTTTTAAATGTAAAAATATTAGCTGTCTGCCAGTTCTCTGCCACTATTCCCTTTTCTAATGAATTTTTATATATATGTCTCTGCTATCTCCTCCCTAACTTCTTTTAATATTCGTGGAAGCAATCTATCCGGTCCAGGGGTTTTATCTTACCTACGTTTGATTAGTTTACCAATTATCTCCCCTCTTTCTATCTTAAATATGTTTTTATATCTTTTTTGATCTCTTCTTCTAATGTCCTGCCCACTTTATTAGTCTCCCTGGTAAATACCGAGGCACAGTAACTATTCAATATTTTTGCCATTTCGCACTTGTTCCTGTGAGCTTATCTAGTGCATCCCTTAGTGGCCCTATCCCTATTCTGATTTTTATTTTGTTATTTATGTGTCTGTAGAATACATTACTATTTCTTTTTATTTTCCTTGATAATTTAATTTTGTAGTTCCTCTTTGCTTTCCTAATTCTTTTTTTGACATCTTTCCTAACCTCTTCGTATTGCCTTTGGTCATCCTCTCCTTTATTGCCTATGTACTTAGTGTATACTTTTTTGTTTAGTTTCAATTTTATCCATATCTTTTTATTCATCCACAGTGTTGCATTATTGGTTAGTTTTTGCTTGCTTTTTAAGAGGAATATATCTCTCATGTACTCTATTGATCCCCGTTTTAAATATTTCCCACTGCTGTTACATCTCTGTCAATTTTTTTTCCCAATTTAACTTCCTTAGTTCCATTCTCATCCCCTCAAAATTAGCATTTTTCCAATCTTTTACTTTGGTCTTTCTCGATCATTATTTTAAATCGTATTATGTTATGATCGCTATTGCCTAGATGTTCCCCTACGCTTACTTCTCTTATCTGCTCTGGCTTATTTCCCATTACTAGATCCAGCAGTGATTGCCCTCTTGTTGGACTTCTCACATACTGGGTAAGAAAGGAGTCCTGTACACACTGTAAAAACTCCATTTTCTTTTCCCCTTTCCCTACATCATCTTGCCAGTTTATTTGGGGGTAGCTGAAATCTCCCATGATTATTGTTCGATTTTTTTTTACTGATTTCATAGATTTGTCTACATATTTCTTCCTCCACTTCCCTTCCACTATTAGGTGGTTTGTAGAATACACCTATTAACATGATCGAACCCTTCTTATTCTTTGTCTCAATCCACTTACAATTCATTTCCAAATCAATCTTGTGTTTTCAGCTAATCACAGGAGTGAGACAATTGAAATTTAACCTGATCATGTCGGGTCAAATTTCTGCTGCGATTTTTGGGCATCTGCAATTACTGAAATCTACAGATGAGAACTTGCCATCAGGCCAGGTAGGGGAAATTTCCCATCACAGATTATCTTGTAAAAGCTGTGGGGACCAAATGCTAAAAATCAACAAATGTGGAATCAATTATGGCATTAGTTGCCCTTGCACGTGTGCCGATTATTTTAAAAAAATTCTCCTTCAAATTCTGTCCACTTGCAGAGAAGCAGCATGGAACATATGTTCGGGAAAATGCCGAATGAGAAACTCATTTACTGCAGGGCAGCAATAGTCAGTGAAGGAACAGCCAGATCATCTTATGTTTACCAGCTGGTTGACAAAATTTCCTGACAATATCAAAGGTGCACTGTGAGCACTCCCTCAGTACTGCCTTGAAGAGTTAGCCTGAATTATGTGCTTGAGTCCTGGAGTGGGGTTTGAACTCAAAACCTCTGACTCTGTGACGAGACTGCTGCCACTAAGCCATGTGGACACTTAATCCATGTACAATAAGGTATTGATCTTATTGTTTCTACATTAGCTGTTTTAAGAGAAGTTATAAATTGATCTTTTAATTCACCAGCTATTGAAAAAAAATCAATCTACAGGCTAATGTACAAATATTAATTTTCCCTTTGGACAATTTTACTAATCTTAAGTGCTAAATACTCAGTGCGAGTACAATAATCTGTTACAGGAGTTAAAATGTAAAATGTTATCTACACACTGTCACAAATAACCAATCAGTACTCACATTTATTGATTCAATCTGGCCGAATTCCTCAAAGAGATTTGTTATATCTTGTTGTGTAGCTTTTTTGTCTACCTGACCAACCCAAAGTGTAGTACTGCATACTGAAGTGCAAGTGTGAAATGAACAGAGAAAAGAATATTAAAAATTACACAGTGTACATAAAAAGCTACTGGCAGCCTTACAGCACTAATTTCTTATCGTAATAGGAGGATAAATTTCCATGCAACAGATTGGCACATGACCTAAAGATCTCTGTGTGTGTGAGTGAGTGAAAAGAAAGACTTGCATTTTTATATCGCACTTTTCTGGACCCCAGAACGTTCCAAAACGCTTTATAGCCAAGGTCTCACAAACAGCAACGTGATAATGACCAGATCATCTGTTTTAGTCATGTTGGTTGAGGGATAAATATTGGCCAGGACATTGAGAAAACTCCCTGCTCTTTTTCGAAATAGTACCATGGGATGTTTTACGTCCACCTGAGAGCGCCGATGGGGCCTTGGTTTAATGTCTCATCCAAAGGACGGCGCCTCCGACAATGCAGCACTCCCTCAGTATTACACTGAGTCTCTGGAGCAGGACTTGAACCCACAACCTTCTGACTCAGATTTCTTTTCTATAA
Source organism: Heptranchias perlo (assembly GCF_035084215.1). NCBI lineage: Eukaryota > Metazoa > Chordata > Chondrichthyes > Hexanchiformes > Hexanchidae > Heptranchias > Heptranchias perlo. The sequence goes on along the minus strand of NC_090332.1, from coordinate 50,140,437 downwards.
TGGGGTGCCTATTAGTACTCTAACCGTCACCTAATCATTGCTTTGTTTTTTAAATGCCTTTATTTACCTGGTGTTGCACTTTCAGGGAATAATGTATTTGAACCGCTGTTCATCTACATATTTAAGGATCTTTTCATTGAGTGTATGCTTTCATTCCTTGTTTTTTCTCCCAAAATTGCATCTCACATCTCTGAAGTCTTCCTGGATTTTTGCCAACCCTCCTACTTCTGTGTCATTAGCAAATTTCATACTCCGTCTGTTCAAGTCCAAATCATCACATATACCAAGAATAACTGTGTATCCAGCAATTGGGTATATCACTTTCAGCAAGAAGTTGCAGTTACTTTGATGGCTAGAACAGTTTATTTTAAATGTTAATGTGTGGACTGACAGATGGAATTGTGATTTCCAGTTGTGATCAGGTGTGAAGACCAGTTTTGGGAAATGGAGAGAAAGAAGCGGTTTGCAGGTTTTTATGTTTTTGTTTACTTTAAATGTAATAGTCATCAAAGGAAGGATGCCATATGGCATAAAATCACAGTTCTGGCTGCTAGTTTTCAGTTCTGCTGCGAGAAAAACAAACTCTATGGGAGAACTTGTACTTGGGTTGTCCACATGAATTATCTAATCTTAAAGGTCTTCAAGAGGCAAACTCAACAGTTCCAACTAAAGGATATGATGCTCATCAGACTACAAAGCAACAGTCGGAAAAGGGAACGCTCCGCATATGCTCCAGTAGGCGTTTTACCGTGATATGGGGCTAATCCTTAAATCTGGGCAAACTAACTCATACATGGCAATGAACAAAAACATGTTTCATAACTGATTCTGTCTGTTTAAGGAAATTGCTGTCTAGCTGACAATGCGAGTACAAGCTTTGGTAAAAAGCCTGAACTGTAACTGTAACTGTAGGCGTTAAATCTATTCTACTTAACTGGTAGAAATTAATTGACACCCCATATTAACCACCTTTAACTGTTATAAAGAAGAGAAATAAGGCATGGAATAATAAGCCATCGACTTTTCTTCAGCTAGCTAAAAGGTATAAAATAGTGTTGTCCAACAGAAATTGCTGACTAGTCACAGCTGTGACAATGGCGTCACCGTTTTAGCCACATGCATTAACTTTAGTAGAAAATGGCCTACATACACTCACAATATAGGTAATTATATTTCACATGTATATTTACATAAGAAACACCTACCACCATTCAGTAACCAAGTAAAGCAGTCACAATGGTCAAAAACACTCATCACTCTCGCTTTTCGTCTTACCATTTTCGCAACAAATGCACAAAAAGATTATGCATACGCCATGAGTATTGAGGTCACATGCCCAATGACAATTTCTATTACTCATTTTTTATATAGCCAAATGCAATTAGCCACAGTTGGATTCCCAATTAGCCACATTTGCCTAGTGTCTAAGGTATTGAACAATACTGGTATACAAGTGCCAACAGGGTTGAGAAACCATCTCAATTGCTCTTCCCTTGGTAGCAAAGCTGAGATCAGGAAAGCTTTCAATTTCAATCCTCTCATACTTACAGCATACTGGTTTACCAATGTGTAGAGTTACTGCACTGCAATTAATAGATCTGTTCATTTACAGTACAATTTCAATAAACTACAATCAAAAAAATAATTATCTTTAAAACTGTGCATTTCTGTGCTATTTTCTAAACCTGCAAAAATGTTAGAGGAGTTTTTGACTGTAAAGCACAGGCCGTTTATAATGTACTAATTGATGCAATGCTGTCTGGTATAAACAGTTGTCTGTTTTATTGTGAGAACTGTTGCCATACACTATTATGAAGTCGGGGAAGACTGGGGTGCTCTGAACAATGAACATAAATGGAGAAACATAATGCAGCTCAGTACCTCCAGATAATTCTGTCCAGAACACAGATAGTACGTGGATTACTAATGAATTGATTTTTGGGCGACATAGATTGTTCGATTTACCCGACTATTCTGATAAACTGCACCTGCTACAAGTGTAGCCTGCTGTATTATAATAACCGCTCTCTGTCCTAAAGCTGCTGAATAAAAACAGCAAATCTTTAAGAAAGGTCCCATTGCTACACAGTCAATCATGTTCAAATACATAAGGAAATGAATCCTTTGATAGTTACATACCACTAAGTGTCTTAGACCGGACAGGAGGTAGACCCTTTTTCTGGCGTTCCTTTTCACGTTCCCTTGCTCTTCTTTCACTAGAGTAAGATCGAGACGACTTCCTTTTTCTCTCTTTTGACCTTGAGCGAGAACGTTTCCGATGCTTGCGTTTACGAGACCCTGACCGGGATCTGGATCTTTTCTTTCGCGGCGATCTACTTTAAAATTAGACAACCGTTTATTCAGAAGTTTCCAATATTACATTAAATGTCTTATTAGTAGCAGAAAATTACCTACAAAAATATTTTGATCAACATTTGAAATGAACTGCCTCAAATAAGAGTACTAAATACTGCACCTTGAACGAGATCTTGAGCGTGTCCTAGATCTTGAACGTACTAATGGTTTCTTTTCTTCATGCTGAAAGATTTCTTCTTCAATAAGGTCCTGACCATCAGGTGCATCAATATCCATATCCTTAATGACCCAAGGAAACATTAAAAACAAACAAAGGTAGCAATTAACTCAAGGATCAATGAAGTGTGGACCAGTTATAGTTTATCCAATTCTGGGCCAAGTGATGGAGATCAACTGCTCTGAAAATTACCATAGAATGGCACCAAATATAATGAAGAACCACCCAGGTACAACAGCATTCTCTAGTTCCAAACACTGCATGTATTTGCTCGCATAAGCATCAGTACATACATCAGTGCCAATGTTTTCCAAATCGCTAGCAAAGATTAGTGCAAAAAATTAATTACTCCCATTGAAAATTGCCAAACAATAATGTTTACCCAACAAATCTGCAGGATCCTTTTCTACACCATTTCCTCTCTCCAAAATGGTAAACAGTAGCAAAAATAAATTTTACTTAATACCAACCAGGCAATAATTCATGAGGGTTTCAGGTGACACAGGTTCAAGTGGTTTATGATGTACTTGAGATACTGGGACTATTTTGAATGTAGCAGAGAAGGTATTATATTTGTGGGTCTTTTTAAACCTTCTTACTCAAGATTATTTTGGCTCTCATATCTTAGATCATTCTCATGGGTGAGTTTCAGACTATCATACTTTGTCTACGCAAGGTTTCGGTAATGTAATTGGGTAAACAAAGAGCAACCCGTTAGGCAATTGCTTTTAGGTACTGGACTATCTTATGCCTCCAAGAAGACCCATTTCCAGTCTATGAAAGCACTACAGTATCACAGCAGACCTTATCTTTAAGTTTAAAATATGAAACAAATTAATTGCACAAATAATAAGCAAGTGATCTAACAGTGATATTAAATATAGTGTGGACTCTTTTCACGAGATTCATCAAATAACTGCCTTTCTCTTAAGATCTTCCAATTATCTGTTGTTAAAGAAAATGTTCCAAATGACCCTGATTCAAACTAATTTGTTACACAGAGAATTTTTGGAGCATGGAAAGCTTTGTCATAGGGATTGTTGAGACAGAAATCATTGCATCTTGTAAGGGATGAATTTATAAACATTTGAAGCATTGGAAGATACAAGGCTGGGGGAGGGAGCGGGCAGTGGGATTTGTTTTGAATTGTTCTAGCAAAGAGCTGACACAGGGGACAGGGCAAATAGCCTCCTTCTGCACTGTAAACTTTGAGATAAAATGAATGCCCAGAACTCACTCCTATGCATGGATTTTTTAAATAACATAGTATGGAGCGATGAGGCAGTTATATTTCATTTTCACTTCTCTTCTTATTCAGCACGTGTCAAGATAAACAGACAGTCAGGATGCCCTATTCAGCTCTAAAACAAAAGCAAAATACTGCAGATGCTGGAAATCTGAAATAAAAACAGAAAATGCTGGAAACACTCAACAGGTCAAACAGCATCTGTGGAGAGAGAAACAGAGTTAATGTTTCAGGTCGAACTGCAAAGGTCATCGACCTGAAAAATTAACTCTGTTTCTCTCTCCACAGATGCTGCCTGACCAGCTGAGTGTTTCCAGCATTTTCTGTTTTTATGCCCTATTCAGTTGATGCAAGAGGAGATCCTGAATAATTAACAAGTGTAATGTAACCACTCCAAGATTACTGAGTGATACTAACAGGGCTCGAGAGTATATGATATACATTAAGTTTGGATATTACAGGACAAAATACAAAGATGCACCAGTTTTAATTCCACAGATTTAACAATAAAAAGTCAAATACACTTTCCTCATCAAAGTACACCCCAAACCCTAGGCTGGTTGCCATACTCAACACATTCTGTAATAGTACAAAATGTGTGCTGTTAAATTTAGACCTTCCATTGTCTCTCTACCTGTTGCTGTTGCTCAAGTGGATCCTCCATTCTGATCTCCTGCTCTTGTTGCTGATGGTGAATGCTGCCCTGGGAAGGGGTCACTGACTGTTCAGATCCAAAAGTCACCTCCTGATTGTCCAAAGTTGCATTCTGCAAAATAAAGTACTTCATAAATATGAATCTGTACACCAAGGCAGTGGTGCGTTCATTATAGCCTACTAGTCCTGGGACACTCTTTTGGTTAGCAAAATACAGTATGTACAGATTTTCTTTACTGGAAAAAGACAAAGATAGAACAGGAGTAAAAGTTCTCAATTGGGCAAAGGCTAACTTTACTAAGCTGAGAAGCGATTTAGCAAAAGTGGAATGGAAACGGCTGCTTGGAGGTAAATTAGTGTCAGAGCAGTGGGAGGCATTCAAGGGAGAGATAGTGAGGGTTCAGAACAAACATGTTCCCCCAAAGAAAAAGGGTGGCACTGCCAAACCTACAGCCCCCTGGATGGCAAGGAGCATACAGGGTAAGATAAGGCGAGAAAGTGATACCAAGAGCTCAAAACTGCACAAAGCCTAGAGGAGTATAGAAAGTGCAGGGGTGAAATTAAAAAGGAAATTAGGAAAGCAGAGAGGGCATGAAAAAATCTGGCAAGTAAAATCGAGGAAAACCCAAAGATGTTTTATAAATACGTAAAGAGCAAGAGGATAACTAAGGAGTAGGGCCTATTAGAAACCAAAAAGGTAATCTATGTGTGGAGGCTGAAGATGTCGGTACGGTTCTTAATGAAAACTTTGCATCTGTCTTCACAAAAGAGGGGGGGCGATGCAGATATTGCAGTTAAGGAGGAGGAGTGTGAAATATTGGATGGGATAAATAGTGAGAGAGGAAGTATTAAGGGGTTTAGCATCTTTGAAAGTAGATAAATCGCCAGGCCCGGATGAAATGTATCCCAGGCTGTTAAGAGAAGCAAGGGAGGAAATAGCGGAGGCTCTGACCAGCATTTTCCAATCGTCTCTGGCATCAGGCGTGGTGCCAGAGGATTGAAGGACTGCTAACGTCGTACTGTTGTTTAAAAAGGGAGAAAGGGATAGACCGAGGAATTATAGGCCAGTCAGTCTAACCACGGTGGTGGGCAAATTATTGGAATCAATTCTGAGGGACAGCATAAATCGTCATTTAGAAAGGCACGGGTTAATCAAGGACAGTCAGCATGGATTTGTTAAGGGAAGGTTGTGTCTGACTAACTTGATTGAATTTTTTGAGGTGGTAACAAGGGTAATGCATTTGATGTAGTCTACATGGATTTTAGCAAGGCTTTTGACAAGGTCCCACATGGCAGATTGGTCAAAAAAGCTTATGGGATCCAAGGGAAAGTGGCAAGTTGGGTCCAAAATTGGCTCAGTGGCAGGAAGCAAAGGGTAATGGTTGACGTGTCTTTTTATGACTGGAAGGCTGTTTCCAGTGGGTTCCCCAGGGCTCGGTACCAGGTCTCTTGCTTTTGTGGTATATATTAATGATTTGGACTTGAATGTAGGGAGCATGATCAAGAAGTTTGTAGATGATACAAAAATTGGCCGTGTGGTTGATAGTGAGGAGGAAAGCTGTAGACTGTAGAAAGATATCAATGGATTGGTTAGGTGGGCAGAAAGTGGCAAATGGAATTCAATCAGGAGAAGTGCGAGGTAATGCATTTGGGGAGGGCAAACAAGGCAAGGGAATACACAATAAATGGGAGGATACTGAGGTGTAGAGGAACAGGGGGTCCTTGGAATGCATGTTCACAGATCGATAAGCTGATTAAGAAGGCATACGGGATACTTTCCCTTATTAGCCAAGGCACAGAATATAAAAGCAGGGAGGTTATGCTAAAACACTAGTTAGGCCACAGCTTAAGTACTGTGTACAGTTCTGGTCATCACATTACAGGAAAGATTTTTTTTTTAAGTCTTTTGTTTATTTTTGTTAACTTTAGTTAATAATCTAATAAGTCGAGGCATGGCAAGGCAGATCAGACCCGTCGAATGTACAGCCTGTGCCATGTGGGAACTCCAGGAAGGTTCCCGTGTCCTGGACAACAGCTTCCGCAGGAAGCGTCACTAGTTGGAGGAGCTCGAGCTCCGGGTTTTTGAGCTTGAGCAACAGCTGGTGTCACTACAGTGCATCCGCGAGGCTGAGAGCTACATGGATAGCACATTTTAGCAGGTGGTCACCCCACAGCTTAAGAAAGTGCAGGCGGAGGGGGACTGGGTGACTGCTAGACAGACAAGGAGGACCAGGTAGGTAGTGCAGGAGTCCCCTGGGGGCATCGCGCTCTCTAACCAGTATTCAGTTCTGAATACTAGTGAGGAAAGAGGGTTCCTCTGGGGAGTACAGCCAGACCCAAGTCCACAGCGCCATGGATGGCTGAGCTGTACGGGGGGGGGGGGGGGGGGGGGGAGAAAGGTCAGGAGAGCAATAGTGATAGGGGACTCTACAATCAGGGGGAGAAGGTAGGTGTTTCTGCAGCCGCAGATGAGATTCGAGGATGGTATGTTGCCTCCCTGGTGCCAGGGTGAAGGATGTCACTGAGTGGCTGCAGAACATTCTGGAGGGGGAGGGTGAACAGCCAGAGTTCGTGGTCCATATCGGTACCAACAACATAGGAAGAAGGACGAGGGCCAGAAGGCAGATTTTAGGGTGTTAGGAAAGAGATTAAAAAGCAGGACCTCAAAGGTAGTATTCCCAGTGCCACGTGCTAGCGAGTACAGAAATAGGAGGATAGAGCAGATGAATACGTGGCTGGAGAGATGGTGCAGGAGGGAAGGTCTTAGATTCGTGGGGCATTGGGAACAGATCTGGGGGAGGTGGGACCTTGACAGGCAGACGGGTTTGCACATCAACAGAGCTGGGAACAATGTCCTCGCGGGGAGCTTTGCGAGTGCTATGGGGGAGGATTTAAACTAATTTGGCAGGGGGATGGGCACCAGGATGTAGCATTGGAATGGAGAAACAAGGGGCACAAAGGATTGGGAAAGAAAGATAGCACTAGAATAAGAAATAGTATGGTATTAGGTGGGATCAGGCTAAGAGATCAGTAAGAGCAGGGAAATTACAGACAGGAGCAAAAGCCAAAGTGTAGTGATAATGGGGGTCTTCAACTATCCTAATATAGATAGTATGGGATATTAATAATACAAGAGGCAAAGAGGGAGAGGAATTTTTGAAGTGTGTTAAGGAAAACTTTCTTGGCCAGCACATTTCCAGCCCAACGAGATAGGAGGCATTGCTGGATCTAGTTCTGGGGAATGAGGCGGGCCAAGTCAAGCAAGTGTCAGTGAGGGAACATTTAGGGAATAGCGATCATAGTATCATAAGGTTTAGAATAGCTATGGAAAAGGACATGGACCACTCTAAAGTAAAAATACTCAACTGGAGGAGGGCCAATTTCAGTGGAGTGAGAACAGATCTGGCCTGGGTAAATTAGAATCAAAGATTGGCAGGCAGAACTGTAAGTGAACAACGGGCAGTCTTTAAAGAGGAGATGGTTCAGGTACAGTCTGGGTATATTCCGACAAGGGAGAAAGGTAGGGCAACTAAAGTCAGAGCTCCCTGGATGACAAAAGAGAGAGAGTAAGATGAAGCAGAAAAAAGGGGCCTATGACAGATGTCAGGTTGATAACACAAGTGAGAACCAGGCTGAATATAGAAAGTTCAGAGGGGAAATGAAAAAGGAAATAAGAGGGGCAAAGAGAGAGTATGAGAATAGGCTGGTGACCAACATAAAAGGGAATCCAAAAGTCTTCTATAGGCATGTAAACAGTAAACAGGTAAGTAAGAGGAAGGGTGAGGCCGATTAGGGATGAAAAAAAGAGATCTACTCATGGAGGCAGTGGGCATGGCTGAGGTACTAAATGAAGACTTTGCATCTGTCTTTACCAAGGAAAAAGATGCCGCCAGAGTTTCATTAAAGGAAGGTGTAGTTGAGATACTGGATGGGCTAAAAGATGAAGTAAAGGTGGAAGTTGCAGAGGTACTGGCCAAAATCTTCCAAACATCCTTAGTACCATTATTCAAGAAGGGGAGTAGGGAAAAACCGGGGAACTACAGGCCAGTGAGCCTAACATCAGTGGTAGGAAAATTATTGGAAAAAATTCTGAAGGACAAAATTAGTCTCCACTTGGAGAAGCAAGGATTAATCAGGGATAGTCAACATGGCTTTGTCAAGGGAAGATCATGTCTGACTAATTTGATTGAATTTTTTGAGGGGGTGACTAGGCGTGTGGATGAGGGTAACGCAGTGGATGTGGTATACATGGATTTCAGTAAGGCCTTCGATAAAGTCCCCCACAGGAGACTGGTCAAGAAGGTACGAGCCCATGGAATCCAGGGTGCCTTGGCACTTTGGATACAAAACTGGCTTAGTGGCAGAAGGCAGAGGGTGATGGTCGAAGGTTGTTTTTGTGACTGGAAGCCTGTGGCCAGTGGGGTACCACAGGGATCGGTGCTGGGTCCCTTGCTGTTTGTGGTCTACATTAATGACTTGGATATGAATGTAAAAGGTATGATCAGTAAGTTCGCTGATGATACAAAAATTGGTAGGGTGGTAAATAGCGAGGAGGATAGCCTCAGTCTGCAGGACGATATAGATGGGTTGGTCAGATGGGCGGAACAGTGGCAAATGGAATTTAACCCGGAAAAGTGCGAGGTGATGCACTTTGGAGGGACTAACAAGGCAAGGGAATACACAATGAATGGGAGGACCCTAGGCAAGACAGAGGGTCAGAGGGATCTTGGTGTGCAAGTTCACAGATCCCTGAAGGCGGCGGAACAGGTAGATAAGGTGGTAAAGAAGGCATACGGGATACTTTCCCTTATTAGCCAAGGCACAGAATATAAAAGCAGGGAGGTTATGCTAAAACACTAGTTAGGCCACAGCTTAAGTACTGTGTACAGTTCTGGTCATCACATTACAGGAAAGATTTTTTTTTTTTTAAGTCTTTTGTTTATTTTTGTTAACTTTAGTTAATAATCTAATAAGTCGAGGCATGGCAAGGCAGATCAGACCCGTCGAATGTACAGCCTGTGCCATGTGGGAACTCCAGGAAGGTTCCCGTGTCCTGGACAACAGCTTCCGCAGGAAGCGTCACTAGTTGGAGGAGCTCGAGCTCCGGGTTTTTGAGCTTGAGCAACAGCTGGTGTCACTACAGTGCATCCGCGAGGCTGAGAGCTACATGGATAGCACATTTTAGCAGGTGGTCACCCCACAGCTTAAGAAAGCGCAGGCGGAGGGGGACTGGGTGACTGCTAGACAGACAAGGAGGACCAGGTAGGTAGTGCAGGAGTCCCCTGGGGGCATCGCGCTCTCTAACCAGTATTCAGTTCTGAATACTAGTGAGGAAAGAGGGTTCCTCTGGGGAGTACAGCCAGACCCAAGTCCACAGCGCCATGGATGGCTGAGCTGTACGGGGGGGGGGGGGGGGGGGGAGAAAGGTCAGGAGAGCAATAGTGATAGGGGACTCTACAATCAGGGGGAGAAGGTAGGTGTTTCTGCAGCCGCAGATGAGATTCGAGGATGGTATGTTGCCTCCCTGGTGCCAGGGTGAAGGATGTCACTGAGTGGCTGCAGAACATTCTGGAGGGGGAGGGTGAACAGCCAGAGTTCGTGGTCCATATCGGTACCAACAACATAGGAAGAAGGACGAGGGCCAGAAGGCAGATTTTAGGGTGTTAGGAAAGAGATTAAAAAGCAGGACCTCAAAGGTAGTATTCCCAGTGCCACGTGCTAGCGAGTACAGAAATAGGAGGATAGAGCAGATGAATACGTGGCTGGAGAGATGGTGCAGGAGGGAAGGTCTTAGATTCGTGGGGCATTGGGAACAGATCTGGGGGAGGTGGGACCTTGACAGGCAGACGGGTTTGCACATCAACAGAGCTGGGAACAATGTCCTCGCGGGGAGCTTTGCGAGTGCTATGGGGGAGGATTTAAACTAATTTGGCAGGGGGATGGGCACCAGGATGTAGCATTGGAATGGAGAAACAAGGGGCACAAAGGATTGGGAAAGAAAGATAGCACTAGAATAAGAAATAGTATGGTATTAGGTGGGATCAGGCTAAGAGATCAGTAAGAGCAGGGAAATTACAGACAGGAGCAAAAGCCAAAGTGTAGTGATAATGGGGGTCTTCAACTATCCTAATATAGATAGTATGGGATATTAATAATACAAGAGGCAAAGAGGGAGAGGAATTTTTGAAGTGTGTTAAGGAAAACTTTCTTGGCCAGCACATTTCCAGCCCAACGAGATAGGAGGCATTGCTGGATCTAGTTCTGGGGAATGAGGCGGGCCAAGTCAAGCAAGTGTCAGTGAGGGAACATTTAGGGAATAGCGATCATAGTATCATAAGGTTTAGAATAGCTATGGAAAAGGACATGGACCACTCTAAAGTAAAAATACTCAACTGGAGGAGGGCCAATTTCAGTGGAGTGAGAACAGATCTGGCCTGGGTAAATTAGAATCAAAGATTGGCAGGCAGAACTGTAAGTGAACAACGGGCAGTCTTTAAAGAGGAGATGGTTCAGGTACAGTCTGGGTATATTCCGACAAGGGAGAAAGGTAGGGCAACTAAAGTCAGAGCTCCCTGGATGACAAAAGAGAGAGAGTAAGATGAAGCAGAAAAAAGGGGCCTATGACAGATGTCAGGTTGATAACACAAGTGAGAACCAGGCTGAATATAGAAAGTTCAGAGGGGAAATGAAAAAGGAAATAAGAGGGGCAAAGAGAGAGTATGAGAATAGGCTGGTGACCAACATAAAAGGGAATCCAAAAGTCTTCTATAGGCATGTAAACAGTAAACAGGTAAGTAAGAGGAAGGGTGAGGCCGATTAGGGATGAAAAAAAGAGATCTACTCATGGAGGCAGTGGGCATGGCTGAGGTACTAAATGAAGACTTTGCATCTGTCTTTACCAAGGAAAAAGATGCCGCCAGAGTTTCATTAAAGGAAGGTGTAGTTGAGATACTGGATGGGCTAAAAGATGAAGTAAAGGTGGAAGTTGCAGAGGTACTGGCCAAAATCTTCCAAACATCCTTAGTACCATTATTCAAGAAGGGGAGTAGGGAAAAACCGGGGAACTACAGGCCAGTGAGCCTAACATCAGTGGTAGGAAAATTATTGGAAAAAATTCTGAAGGACAAAATTAGTCTCCACTTGGAGAAGCAAGGATTAATCAGGGATAGTCAACATGGCTTTGTCAAGGGAAGATCATGTCTGACTAATTTGATTGAATTTTTTGAGGGGGTGACTAGGCGTGTGGATGAGGGTAACGCAGTGGATGTGGTATACATGGATTTCAGTAAGGCCTTCGATAAAGTCCCCCACAGGAGACTGGTCAAGAAGGTACGAGCCCATGGAATCCAGGGTGCCTTGGCACTTTGGATACAAAACTGGCTTAGTGGCAGAAGGCAGAGGGTGATGGTCGAAGGTTGTTTTTGTGACTGGAAGCCTGTGGCCAGTGGGGTACCACAGGGATCGGTGCTGGGTCCCTTGCTGTTTGTGGTCTACATTAATGACTTGGATATGAATGTAAAAGGTATGATCAGTAAGTTCGCTGATGATACAAAAATTGGTAGGGTGGTAAATAGCGAGGAGGATAGCCTCAGTCTGCAGGACGATATAGATGGGTTGGTCAGATGGGCGGAACAGTGGCAAATGGAATTTAACCCGGAAAAGTGCGAGGTGATGCACTTTGGAGGGACTAACAAGGCAAGGGAATACACAATGAATGGGAGGACCCTAGGCAAGACAGAGGGTCAGAGGGATCTTGGTGTGCAAGTTCACAGATCCCTGAAGGCGGCGGAACAGGTAGATAAGGTGGTAAAGAAGGCATACGGGATACTTTCCCTTATTAGCCAAGGCACAGAATATAAAAGCAGGGAGGTTATGCTAAAACACTAGTTAGGCCACAGCTTAAGTACTGTGTACAGTTCTGGTCATCACATTACAGGAAAGATTTTTTTTTTTTTTTAAGTCTTTTGTTTATTTTTGTTAACTTTAGTTAATAATCTAATAAGTCGAGGCATGGCAAGGCAGATCAGACCCGTCGAATGTACAGCCTGTGCCATGTGGGAACTCCAGGAAGGTTCCCGTGTCCTGGACAACAGCTTCCGCAGGAAGCGTCACTAGTTGGAGGAGCTCGAGCTCCGGGTTTTTGAGCTTGAGCAACAGCTGGTGTCACTACAGTGCATCCGCGAGGCTGAGAGCTACATGGATAGCACATTTTAGCAGGTGGTCACCCCACAGCTTAAGAAAGCGCAGGCGGAGGGGGACTGGGTGACTGCTAGACAGACAAGGAGGACCAGGTAGGTAGTGCAGGAGTCCCCTGGGGGCATCGCGCTCTCTAACCAGTATTCAGTTCTGAATACTAGTGAGGAAAGAGGGTTCCTCTGGGGAGTACAGCCAGACCCAAGTCCACAGCGCCATGGATGGCTGAGCTGTACGGGGGGGGGGGGGGGGGGGGGAGAAAGGTCAGGAGAGCAATAGTGATAGGGGACTCTACAATCAGGGGGAGAAGGTAGGTGTTTCTGCAGCCGCAGATGAGATTCGAGGATGGTATGTTGCCTCCCTGGTGCCAGGGTGAAGGATGTCACTGAGTGGCTGCAGAACATTCTGGAGGGGGAGGGTGAACAGCCAGAGTTCGTGGTCCATATCGGTACCAACAACATAGGAAGAAGGACGAGGGCCAGAAGGCAGATTTTAGGGTGTTAGGAAAGAGATTAAAAAGCAGGACCTCAAAGGTAGTATTCCCAGTGCCACGTGCTAGCGAGTACAGAAATAGGAGGATAGAGCAGATGAATACGTGGCTGGAGAGATGGTGCAGGAGGGAAGGTCTTAGATTCGTGGGGCATTGGGAACAGATCTGGGGGAGGTGGGACCTTGACAGGCAGACGGGTTTGCACATCAACAGAGCTGGGAACAATGTCCTCGCGGGGAGCTTTGCGAGTGCTATGGGGGAGGATTTAAACTAATTTGGCAGGGGGATGGGCACCAGGATGTAGCATTGGAATGGAGAAACAAGGGGCACAAAGGATTGGGAAAGAAAGATAGCACTAGAATAAGAAATAGTATGGTATTAGGTGGGATCAGGCTAAGAGATCAGTAAGAGCAGGGAAATTACAGACAGGAGCAAAAGCCAAAGTGTAGTGATAATGGGGGTCTTCAACTATCCTAATATAGATAGTATGGGATATTAATAATACAAGAGGCAAAGAGGGAGAGGAATTTTTGAAGTGTGTTAAGGAAAACTTTCTTGGCCAGCACATTTCCAGCCCAACGAGATAGGAGGCATTGCTGGATCTAGTTCTGGGGAATGAGGCGGGCCAAGTCAAGCAAGTGTCAGTGAGGGAACATTTAGGGAATAGCGATCATAGTATCATAAGGTTTAGAATAGCTATGGAAAAGGACATGGACCACTCTAAAGTAAAAATACTCAACTGGAGGAGGGCCAATTTCAGTGGAGTGAGAACAGATCTGGCCTGGGTAAATTAGAATCAAAGATTGGCAGGCAGAACTGTAAGTGAACAACGGGCAGTCTTTAAAGAGGAGATGGTTCAGGTACAGTCTGGGTATATTCCGACAAGGGAGAAAGGTAGGGCAACTAAAGTCAGAGCTCCCTGGATGACAAAAGAGAGAGAGTAAGATGAAGCAGAAAAAAGGGGCCTATGACAGATGTCAGGTTGATAACACAAGTGAGAACCAGGCTGAATATAGAAAGTTCAGAGGGGAAATGAAAAAGGAAATAAGAGGGGCAAAGAGAGAGTATGAGAATAGGCTGGTGACCAACATAAAAGGGAATCCAAAAGTCTTCTATAGGCATGTAAACAGTAAACAGGTAAGTAAGAGGAAGGGTGAGGCCGATTAGGGATGAAAAAAAGAGATCTACTCATGGAGGCAGTGGGCATGGCTGAGGTACTAAATGAAGACTTTGCATCTGTCTTTACCAAGGAAAAAGATGCCGCCAGAGTTTCATTAAAGGAAGGTGTAGTTGAGATACTGGATGGGCTAAAAGATGAAGTAAAGGTGGAAGTTGCAGAGGTACTGGCCAAAATCTTCCAAACATCCTTAGTACCATTATTCAAGAAGGGGAGTAGGGAAAAACCGGGGAACTACAGGCCAGTGAGCCTAACATCAGTGGTAGGAAAATTATTGGAAAAAATTCTGAAGGACAAAATTAGTCTCCACTTGGAGAAGCAAGGATTAATCAGGGATAGTCAACATGGCTTTGTCAAGGGAAGATCATGTCTGACTAATTTGATTGAATTTTTTGAGGGGGTGACTAGGCGTGTGGATGAGGGTAACGCAGTGGATGTGGTATACATGGATTTCAGTAAGGCCTTCGATAAAGTCCCCCACAGGAGACTGGTCAAGAAGGTACGAGCCCATGGAATCCAGGGTGCCTTGGCACTTTGGATACAAAACTGGCTTAGTGGCAGAAGGCAGAGGGTGATGGTCGAAGGTTGTTTTTGTGACTGGAAGCCTGTGGCCAGTGGGGTACCACAGGGATCGGTGCTGGGTCCCTTGCTGTTTGTGGTCTACATTAATGACTTGGATATGAATGTAAAAGGTATGATCAGTAAGTTCGCTGATGATACAAAAATTGGTAGGGTGGTAAATAGCGAGGAGGATAGCCTCAGTCTGCAGGACGATATAGATGGGTTGGTCAGATGGGCGGAACAGTGGCAAATGGAATTTAACCCGGAAAAGTGCGAGGTGATGCACTTTGGAGGGACTAACAAGGCAAGGGAATACACAATGAATGGGAGGACCCTAGGCAAGACAGAGGGTCAGAGGGATCTTGGTGTGCAAGTTCACAGATCCCTGAAGGCGGCGGAACAGGTAGATAAGGTGGTAAAGAAGGCATATGGGATACTTGCCTTTATTAGCCGAGGCATAGAATATAAGAGCAAGGAGGTTATGATGGAGCTGTATAAAACACTGGTTAGGCCACAGCTGGAGTACTGTGTGCAGTTCTGGTCGCCACACTACAGGAAGGATGTGATCGCTTTGGAGAGGGTGCAGAGGAGATTCACCAGGATGTTACCAGGGCTGGAGCGCTTCAGCTATGAAGAGAGACTGGGAAGATTGGGTTTGTTTTCCTTGGAGCAGAGGAGGCTGAGGGGGGACATGATTGAGGTGTACAAAATTATGAGGGGCACAGATAGGATGGATACTAAGGAGCTTTTTCCCTTCGTTGAGGGTTCTATAACAAGGGGACATAGATTCAAGGTAAAAGGCGGGAGGTTTAGAGGGGATTTGCGAAAGAACTTTTTCACCCAGAGGGTGGTTGGAGTCTGGAACTCACTGCCTGAAAGGGTTGTGGAGGCAGGAACCCTCACAACATTCAAGAAACATTTGGATGAGCACTTGAAATGCCATAGCATACAAGGCTACGGACCAAATGCTGGAATATGGGATTAGAGTAGACAGGGCTTGATGGCCGGTGCGGACACGATGGGCCGAAGGGCCTCTATCCGTGCTGTATAACTCTATGAGGGTGGTGCCAGAGGACTGGAGAATTGCAGATGTTACACCCTTGTTCAAAAAAGGGTGTAAGGATAAACCCAGCTACTACAGGCCAGTCAGTTGAACCTCGGTAGTGGGGAAGCTTTCAGAAACGATAATCTGGGACAGAATTAGCAGTCACTTGAACAAGTGTGGATTGATTAGGGAAAGCCAGCATGGATTTGTTAAAGGCAAATTGTGTTTAACTAACTTGAGAGTTTTTTTAATGAGGTAACGGAGAGGGTAGATGAGGGCAATGCAGTTGATGTGGTGCATATGGACTTTCAAAAGATGTTTGATAAAGTGCCGCATAATAGACTTGTCATCAAGTTTGAAGCCATGAAATAAAAGGGGCAGTAGCAGCATGGATACAGAATTGGCTAGGGGATAGGAAACAGAGAGTAGTGGTGAACGGTTGTTTTTAGGACTGGAGGGAGGTGTACAGTGGTGCTTCCCAGGGGTCGGTGCTTTTCTTGATATATATTAATGACTTGGACTTGGGTGTACA
Source organism: Heptranchias perlo (assembly GCF_035084215.1). Taxonomy (NCBI): domain Eukaryota; kingdom Metazoa; phylum Chordata; class Chondrichthyes; order Hexanchiformes; family Hexanchidae; genus Heptranchias; species Heptranchias perlo. The sequence continues at coordinate 50,124,006 of NC_090332.1, read as the reverse complement.
GGGCACAATTTCCAAATGTGCAGATGACACAAAACTTGGAAGTGTAGTGAACAGTGAAGAAGATAATGGTAGATTTCAAGAGGATAGAGACAGGCTGGTGGCATGGGCAAGTATGTGGCAGATGAAATTTAATGCCGAAAAATGCGAGGTGATACATTTCGGTAGGAAGAACGAGGAGAGGCAATGTAAACTAAAGGGCACAGTTCTAAAAAGGGTACAGAAACAGAGAGATCTGGGGGTACATGTACACAAATCGTTGAAGATGGCATGGCAGGTCGAGAAAGTGGTTAAAAAAACATACGGAATCCTGGGCTTCTAGAGGACTGGAGTACAAGGGGGCAGAAGTTATGCTGCAGCTATACAAAACCCTGGTTAGACCGCACCTGGAGTACTGTGAGCAGTTCTGGGCACTGCACCTTGGAAGGACATATTGGCCTTGGAGGGAGTGCAGCGTAGGTTTACTAGAACGATACCAGTACTTCAAGGGTTAAGTTACGAGGAGAGATTACACAAATTGGGGTTGTATTCTCTCGAGTTTAGAAGGTTAAGGGGTGATCTGATCAAAGTTTATAAGATATTAAGGGGAACAGATAGGGTGGATAGAGAGAAACTATTTCTGCTGGTTGGGGATTTTAGGAGTAGGGGGCAGTGTCTAAAAATTAGAGCCAGACCTTTCAGGAGCGAGATTAGAAAACATTTCTACACACAAAGGGTTGTAGAAGTTTGGAACTCTCTTCCGCAAATGGTAATTGATACTAGCTCAATTGCTAAATTTAAATCTGAGATAGATAGCTTTTTGGCAACCAAAGGTATTAAGGGATATGGGCCAAAGGCAGGTATATGGAGTTAGATCACAGATCAGCCATGATCTTATCAAATGGCAGAGCGGGCACGAGGGGCTGAATGGCCTACTCCTGTTCCTATGGGCTTTATAAACAGAGGCATAGAGTATAAAAGCAAGGAAGTCATGATGAACCTTTATAAAACACTGGTTCGACCACAACTGGAGTACCGTGTCTAGTTCTGGGCACCGCACTTTAGGAAGGATGTGAAGGCCTGAGAGGGGGTGCAGAAGAGATTTACTAGAATGATTCCAGGGACAAGGGACTTTAGTTACGTAGATAGACTGGAGAAGCCGGGGTTGTTCTCCTTGAAACAGAAACGGTTGCGAGGAGATTTGATAGAGGTGTTCAAAATCATGAAGGGTCTAGACAAATTAGATAGAGAGAAACTGTTTTCATTGGCAGAAGGGTCAAGAACCAGAGGTCATAGATTTAAGGTGACTGGCAAAAGAACCAAAGGTGACAGGAGGAAAAACTTTTTTACGCAGCGAGTGGTTAGGATCTGGAATGCACTGCCCGAGAAGGTGGTGGAGGCAGATTCAATCTTGGCCTTCAAAAGGGAACTGGTTAAGTACTTGAAAGGAAAAAAATTGCAGGGCTACGGGAATAGAGCAGGAAAGTGGGACTCGCTAGATTGCTCTTGCATAGAGCTGGCACGGACTTGATGAGCCGAATGGCCCCCTTCTATGCTGTAACCTTTCTATAAGATGTGATTGCACTAGAGAGGGTACAGAGGAAATTTACAAGGATGTTGCCAGGGCTGGAGAATTTTAAGCTATGAGAAAAGATTGGATAGGCTGGGTTTGTTTTCTTTGGAACAAAGGAGGCTGAGGGGAGATTTAATTGAGGTGTATAAAATTAAGAGGGGCCTAGACAGAGTGGATAGGGAGGGCCTATTTCCCTTGGCAGAGGGGTCAGTGACTAGGGGGCATTGATTTAAAGTACTTAGTACAAGAATTAGAGGGGAGCTGAGGAGAAATTTTTTCACCCAGATGCTGGTGGGGGTCTGAAACTCACTGCCTGAAAGGATGGTAGAGGCAGAAACCCTCAACTCATTTAAAAAATACTTGGATGTGCACTTGAAGTGCCGTAACCTACAGGGCTACAGACCAAGTGCTAGAAAGTGGGATTAAGCTGGACAGCTCTTTTTCAGCCGGCACAGACATGATGGGCCGAATGGCCTCCCTGTGCCGTAACCTTCTACGATCATATGGCTGTACCTGCTGTGTCTGTTGTTGCTCCATCAGTTGCTGCCGAAGCTGCTCAAAGTTTTGCTGCTGGAATTGCTCAGCCAGCTGCTGAAAAAGTGATGTGTTCATGGTCTCAGTTACAAGAGGTCTGTAAATCAAAGAGGTAACCATTTACCACACACGTGCAAACAACAGTGCTTCTGTAAGAGGCTGAAAAAACAATGCTGAACTAGGTAGCACCTTCATACCATTCAAAATAAGCCACGGGATATTTGAACAATAGAATATTGTCATTATTTGAAACGGACAACCATTTTAAAAAGACATTAGGACAGTACATGCTTACCATAAGAATTATATTGACCCAAGTTACGTTCCTCCGCAGATGATGATCAAAATTATGCAACTACACAGTTTGTTTTGCTAAAATCACTGAAACATTGGAAAAGGACACTCTGAACTGAAATGACTACTTAGTAATTTTCCCCCTCCAAATAATCAATTTTTTAAAAAAAAGACTTCCAACTGATGGCTGGTTGGTAAATGTAATGCATTTGTGTTATCAAGTAATACAAACCAATAATGTCCCAGATCTGTGCTGAGTCAGCTGATCTCAGCTGGGGTGTTAGCGAGAGTGCCACACTTGGGTCTTAAATGTTTATAAAGAGAAAAACAATCAACCATGCTACTAGTCAGTGACCTCTGCTGGAAAATGTGTATGGATGTTTACATCAGCTTGATCATAATGCCCCGATGCTCAAAGTTCTTGGTATCTATGGGAACTGTACTCTGGCATCAATCACTGCCCTTTGGGAGGAAGGGAAAAAACCAGGATGATTTAGTCTAAATATAAAAGCCAACTTGTAGATGGGAGGTACAGAATGCTCCCATACTGCAACACAATGTGCCATAGGCTAATAGCATTTTACATTGCACCAATTCTTCATACTGTAAACTCTTTCTCCTGACCTTCATTCAGGAAAGGTACACAATGCAGGCTTAGCGAGGGAGGAAGGAACATAATGTAGAACCATAATGTTACAGGCGGAGTTTAATAATTGAAACCTAGGTGTTCTAAGGATTACTCACATTTTTTGTTTGTGAAGTATAGCGTAAAAATAAATGGTGTCAGTTTTATAGAGTTTAAGTGACTTCTGAAGGTTACATTAATGTGTTGCCTGCCATTCTGCAAGAAGGTACTGATCACCAAGTGTTCTTTTATGGTGAAGAATTTTCAAACACTCAGAGTTTTGATCAGCTGTGAACCGGCTCGCTCTTGCTATAGATTCTCTCTTTTGTAATATTTGATGACTTCAAAACCAAATATGTTATGACCTTCTAATGCAACCAAATATGTAACAGGAGTTGTCCTACCACATTTGAGCTACTAGCAGCTGAACTGCTAAAGATTATGTAGTGTTTAGTCAAGAATGTTTGAAATGCTACTTTAATTCCAAGTTTATTTTCAACAAAAATTGACATGCCAGGATTGCTGACAAAAGTCCCTTCCAAACTCTATTCCTGGTTTGAATTATAAATCTTTCAATTTTATCAAAACTTCACAAAACTACTATAGTTAACAAAACACTTATAGAGTGTGTCTCGCATCTTAATTCAACAAAAACATTCCATCTTTGTTTCAAATAACTCCATTTCTAACAGGGGAACACAAACCACTATCATATTCTCAATTTTATATATGGATTTCAAACCAATGGTATCAGCACAGATGAATCTGGAGTGACAGAAAACTTTGCATTTTAAGCAAAATTATTTAAAATTGTGTTTAAAAACATAATATGGGCTGCTCTTTTGGTTCCAGGGCATAGCTACAATTCCCTCCCCACCTCCTTACACCCAGCAAAACTCCCCTGAAAATCATAATGGAATTGCTAAGAAATGAGATTACCGGGAATGACATCCAGGAACCTATGGCAATCAGGAGATGCAAAGTACAACACACACAAGAACTTTCATCTCCAATATCTATTGTTTGGAACTATTCATTTTTCCAGTGACTGTGCTGTGTACACCAATGAATGAAGCACTGAAATTCATTCAATCATACCTCCAGCATATATACTTATATCACAATTAAAATACAGTTACGTTCTGTCCAAAGATTTCTGAAGCAAGATACGCACTCGTTCATAATTGCCGGGACGGGGGGGGGGGGGGGGGGGGGGGTGGAAAGATGTATAAATCAGACAATTTCTTACAGCTGGGATGCAGATGTTTCTTTCTTAGTTTCATCCGAGCGATCATGTTCTTCATCATATTCAAATCTATCGAGGAGTTTCTGCAGCAAAACATACAAACCCAATTCAGTATTTCATAACCAGTTGATTCAACAAGTGTTCAGTCACCTAGCCCTGTTTACACATACATCCTGTCCTAATTGTAACAGCTACTTCCTTCAGAATCAGTGATTTCTTCAAAAGCAGAAATGCATTTAGTTTGTTGTGTGCGAACTTTACCTTACAGTCTGCTGCTAATGGCAGCCTGATATTGGTGACAGCATTGTAAAGAAAATTAATCAACATTGTAGTTTCTGAAGATGCTAAGACTCAAAGAGGTACTTTTCACCTTTGGAAACACCAGCATCACCCCTCTCCACTTACTTCAAATATAAATGTTACCTCTGGAGGCAGAGGCTAACTGCTACAGGATGCAATTTACTGATTTTTGGCCAAATTGGAACTTTCAAACAATTGTACTTGTGCTGTGGAATCATAGGATGGATTCTACAGCATCTGGACCAAGAGAACCATTTCTTCTTGAGGTTGTTCTGCAATATGAAGGGGGCACAATAAGGTAGCCACTACTACCAGGAATGAGAATGGTCATCATCTTCATTGCCTTCATCAACTTATGTAGTAATAGGCGTTTTGGTTGTCAGGAGCGCATAAGGCAATAATGAGGATCTGCAATAATTAAACATATATGATGTATTCTGAAGTACTGAATCAATACTCAGGAGCCTCTTATTGCAAAAGAAGTTTTTTTTATATAAGTAGTGTTTGCTGAATTTTGTGTCCATCAAGGTGAAGGATGCTAGAAATAGAACACTTTTGGTACTTGGCAACAATATTAAATATTTCCAGTTCAAATATAATGTGGGCTTGATGAAAAGTAAAACTCCTTCTGACCTTCCCTAAACTCAATAAAGCACTGCCCAATAGGTCAGTATAAATGTTTCCAATTCTCACTTTATCTACCCTTCTAACTGAGGTTATTAATCTGTGCCACGGTTTGAGCAGGGCCATGCCCACTAGGCAGAAACAACTTACATTTCTACAGTGGTTCTATGTAAAAGAAAAATGAGTTAAAACACTCACCAAGGCAGAAAAGGTGAACGCTGAACAGGAAAAAAAAGAGGAAAAACTATTTGGATAGGTACGGCAAAAGGCCAAAGGGGTGTTCTAAAGGCTGAGGAGTTAGGAAGATAGTGATTTTGGAATAGAATTCCAGAAGACAGGGGGATAGTAACTTAAAGAATGGTTTCTGACGATGAAGCAAGTAGTAATCTGATGTCATAAAAGGTAGGAACATATGGCTGGAGAAGGTCAATCAATCAATAAGGGTGAAGCTAGACCGAGGAAGGACTTGAAAATAAGTTAAAGGGGAATACTATTTTCTCAAAGTACCTCCAATCACCCAGTCATAAAATAAATGGAATCCAATTTAAAAAAAACGACAAATGCAATCCTATATGATGAATCACAACGCCAACACTTGGTTGTGCAAAGTTACGTACTATAAATTGGCAACTATATCCCAGCATTTCAACCAGCCAATTACAATGCGATGTTTGATCATCAGATGAAATTCAGCTTTTGTAATTAACATTAACTCAGGACATAAAATGAAACCTTTTAAAAGCATTAGTAATCAACATGCTCGACTTATTTTAAAATCTCAAACTTTTTACTTCAACAGAGGACACAACTCTGATTAGCCTGAAAGCCAAACCAATATTTATTATCTTCAAAATGTTAATCAAAAATTCCACTGGTCAAAGATCCAGAACTTATTCTCCTTTGGTCAAGGCTAGAAGAACATGGCTACTTAAATCTCATTCTACTCAACATCATAACATTGCTGCAGCGCACATTTCTTGCAACTGCATAATACTGAACCTCAACAACGAAATTTAAGTGCTTAATTCCTGCCAGTGAACTCAGTGCTTAATTCCTGCCGGTGGGTGGTGCAATGGAGAAAAACACCATCACACAATATTGTCTGGATAACAGTAACCCAAGGGCAGGGGTGTACAATCTGCAGCCTTGAGATCATTTGTGGTTTCTAATTCATGGCAATCTGGCCCTTGAAGTCCAGGCAACTGAGGCCCATTTGTGCTTATTTTTTATTTTCTGGTTTGAACTTTGTGAGACTGGAGCTTTGGAAAGGGCAATTTCTAGCAGTTTCATTGCTGGTGGATTGATCGGCTAGCACCAGCAACTTGAGATAAGCTAATTAATGGGAACGTGGGTTGAATATTTATATGTGGCTGCCAAGGTTCCACGAAACAAACCTACATGGCCCACAAAGACAAAAGCTTTTACACCCAATCTAAGGACATGAACTGGAATTTCAAAAAAAGATCATTCAGCACATCAACCCTGCTCCTTCCGAACCACATCAATTTAATCGCCCGAGGACAACAAAGAAAATGAAAATAATAAAAACAAACGATAAGTTTAATAGAAATTAGAATAGAATCATAGAATCGGTACAGCACAGGAGACCGCCATTCGGCCCAGTGAACCGATGCCGGCTCTTTGTAAGAGCAATCTAGTTAGTCCCATCTCCCTAACTCTTTCCCCGTAGCCCTGCAAATTTTTTCCCTTCAAATAGTTATCCAATTCCTTTTTGAAAGCCATGATTGAATCTGCATCCATCACCCTTTCAGGCAATGCATTCCAGATCATAACCACTCGCTGCGTATAAAAGACTTTCCTCACATCGCCTTTGGTTCTTTTGCCAATCACCTTACATCTGTCTCCTCTTGTTCTCGACCCTTCTGCCAATGGGAACAGTTTCTCTTTATTTACTTTATTTAAACCAATCATGATTTTGAGCACTTCTATCAAATCTCCTCTCAACCTTTTCTGCTCCAAGGAGATCAACCCCAGCTTCTCCAGTCTATCCAAGTAACTGAAGTCCCTCATCCCTAGAACCATTCTAGTGAATCTTTTCTGCGTAAAGACTAAAGAAAGAGTGAAAGAACTAAGAGAAGGTATCACATTATCTGTGCTAGGTGTGATTTATAGTGATGTTACCTGTATTTCAATAAATTTTCATACTCCATCCAGATAAAACTGCAAAATACGTACAATTATAGATTCTGCCCTTCCAGTTCAATTGTGGCTAGAGAAGCTTCTTGAACTGTATAACACCAACCTGCATTTATATAATGCTTTAATGCAGAAACACCCCAAAGCACTTCATAAAACAGGAGTCATGAAAACACATGCTGAGCCAGGAAGGGAGAGATTAGGAGGGTGACCAAAAGCTAGGTCGAAGAGATGGATTTTGAAACGGTTCTCAAAAAGGTAGAGATGTGCAGGTTTAGAGTTTTCCAGGGAGTAGAACCAAGGCAACAAAGTTCTGCTGTCAAAGGAGGAGCAAAAAGGGATGGGGGATGCACAGAAAGCTGCAGTTGGAGGAACAGATTATGCAGGAAGACATTTAGGCCTGGAAGAAATTGCCGATAGGATGGGGAAATGCCATGGATTTATAGACAAAGATCTTGAATTGAATGTAGAGTGTGTTGGGGAGATTATGGGTCAGCAAACACTGTGGATGATGGGCAAACAGTGACATGAAGCTGAGATTGTTCTTCTTAGAGCAAAGAAGGTTATGGGGAGATTTAATAGAGGTGTTCAAAATTATGAGGGATTTTGATAGAGTAGCTAGGGAGAAACTGTTTCCAGTGGCAGGAGGGTCATTAACCGGAGGACACAGATTTAAGATAACTGGTAAAAGAGCCGGGGGGAGTTGAGGGAGTGTTTTTTTTTTACTCAGCGAGTTCTTATGATCTGGAATGCACTGGCTGAAAAGGTGGTGGAAGCAGATTCAATAGTAACTTTCAAAAGGGATTTTGATATATACATAAAAAGGAAACATTTGCAAGGCTACGTGGAAAGAGCAGGGGAGTGGGACTAATTGGTCTTTCAGAGAGCCAGCACAGGCACGATGGGCAGAATGGCCTCCCTCTGTGCTGTATGATTCTATGTAGGATTTATCCCCTTGATATTCAATGAAAATCTTGGAGCAAGAACCAACTGAAGCTAAAGATGTGAAAGAGTTTTCTGGAAATGAATTGATGGAGAGCAGAGAGTATGAACAGTAGTAGGTTCAGCCCAAAAGAAGATTGTTGTAAACTTGCAAAAAAATCTCTTTAAGCCTGCTGTATATCAATAGTGAATAACCAGAGATGGTAATAATGAAGGAAATATCTTAAAAAACTGAAACAGCCAGGATTGCTATTGACAATGGGAGAAAAAGAGCTGAAGATGTGGTGAGAATTAGTCCATCTATACAGTGGACAGAATCACCAAGGGCACAGGCTTAAAATTCTTAAAGGAACTGATTTATCTTCTGTGAAGACATTGATGCCCACTCCACACCTGCTTTCTCTGTCTTTATTTATTAGTGGGATTTGACAAATGAAGAATGAAATGTTTAAAATATGTAATGAAGGAAGTAGGGAATTGATGGTTCAGACAGCTACCAGAGAGAAAAAAAAAATCAGCACTTTTCTTGAGGCTGCCTTCATCAGTGACTTTGAAGTAGGGCCATTAACCATCAGCACACTTATCCACTTGTCTTGGAACCTAGAAAAATAATTTTTTGCCCTGCATCTTGAAGTTCTGCCTGCTGAAGTACCAGTAAAGAAAAGGCATATTGAACAAGACAGTAATAAAGCCATTATTGAGGCAAAACTACAGCATAGTGAAGTACCATGAATGTTTTACTTTACACTTTATTCACTTACTGAACATTTTTTAAATGCAGCACTCTTTCAGTGCAGTGTACAATGATCAGAGTTGTGCTCTGTCTTATGCTTTATTATATTAGCTCTGTAACATAATTGCATCCATCATTGTACCTTATTAAAATTGAGTCGTTGTTCCAGTGGATTGAGTGTATTAGCTGTAGCAGCTGCTGTCAGCTGAGCTGTAAGGGCCTGTAGTTGGACCACAAGCCCAGCATCAAGAGCCTGAAGCAGAGAAGGCTGAGGCTTTTGCTGCTGCATCTGAAGACTCTGCACCAACTGTTGGAGCTAGAGACAAAGAAATGACAACATAATAGTTTTACATATAGAAGTATAGAATTTGCATCACAAATAATCCTCTCTCTTCTGTTACATCTGCTCAAATGTACGATATTGGGAATAAAGTCAAATAATTGATAGCAAGCTTTTGCTACAAAATCTGTAAAGCATGGGAAGTATTTAAATTTCAGTTTCATGACAATGATTTAAAATTAAATTATCAGGATAACATGGTGACACATATGTTTGAACTAACACACTATCGAATGTAATGATCAAACACAGGTAAATACCTAGGACTTTCCATATTGTAAATGCCTGTCATTGTGGAGGCACTAAATATTCTTCCCAGAGCAAGAGCTGGAAAATTAGAAGGCAAGTGCACTAACAGCTCCTTATTAAGCAACACTGGTAGAGATCTGGGAGCAGGGCACCTGTGTGTATCTCAAGCAAGGGACAATATGATGTGCAAGGAGACCAGAGGAAAGTGGAGAAACTAATATCCTACCTAATAATTAAGTCCTGTGGAATCATGAAATTTACAGCACAGGAGGAGGCCATTCAGCCCATCGTGTCCATGCCAGCCGAAAAAGAGCCATCATGTCTAATCCTACTTTCCAGCACTTGGTCCGTAGCCCTGTAGGATACGGCACTTCAAGTGCATATCTTAGTACTTTTTAAATGTGATGAGGGTTTCTGCCTCTACCACCCTTTCAGGCAGTGAGTTCCAGAGCCCCAACACACTCTGGGTGAAAACATTTCTCCTCAGCTCCCCTCTAATCCTTCTACCAATTACTTTAAATCAATGCCCCCCCGGTTATTGACTTCTCCGTTAAGGGAAATAGATCCTTCCTATCCACTCTATCTAGGCCCCTCATAATTTTATACACCTCAATTAAATCGCCCCTCAGCCTCCTTTGTTCCAAAGAAAACAACCCCATCCTATCCAATCTTTCTCTATAGCTAAAATTCTCCAGTCCTGGCAACATTGTCGTAAATCTCCTCTGTACCCTCTCTACACATCTTTCCTGTATGTCAGTGCATCATAGTGCTGAAAGTTAAAAAAAATGTTTGGACCTTACATAAATATTATTTGCAGTGGTTAGAACTTGCTTTTCTACAATATACTATTATTAGAGCATAAACACAGATCATGTTTTTCCAAATAAACAATACTCGCACCCAATTTGGTTTCTTCAAGCCTAAATGAACCCCCAGAAAACAAGGTATTACATATTCAAAAAAAGGAGATAAATATGGAAACAGTCACACCATTTTGTGTTTTCATTGCATTGAGAACTAAGAAATACAAACTACAAGAAAGTAAATTTTGAAGAAGGGTCTGCACCCAAACGTTAACTTGTCCACAGATGCTACCTGATCCGCATTTTCTGTTTTTGTTTCAGATTTCCAACGTCTACAGTCTTTTGCTTTTTGTTTACCTTCTAGGATAATATAAAATACTTTTAAACATTTACTTTGTTTCCATTTTAGCCATCCTGACAGTTAAACGCATAAAGACCTTCTCTCCGGGCAAAAAAAAAAATCAGCATAAATTGTTTAACCGAAGTGTAACTACACTTAATAATTGCAAACTCGGCATAATCTGTTGCTTGGATCTTTCCATCTGTGCAACTCTCTAAACATGCAAAGTAGTTTCAGTATTGGGGACAGAGCGTAAACTAGATGTACTTGTAGTAAGTCATCTACCATTCAACCACTCCCCCAAACACACAAACAAAATTTGTACTTCAGTTCATACATTAGGGACATAAACATGAGGTGTTGCACTTTTAAAAAAAAAACAAGCTCCATATTTAAGTAAACTATTTTTAAGGTAAGGAATCTTACAACACCAGGTTATAGTCCAACAGTTTTATTTGAAAATCACAAGCTTTCGGAGGCTTTATCCTACGTCACCTGACGAAGGAGAAAGCCTCCGAAAGCTTGTGATTTTCAAATAAAACTGTTGGACTATAACCTGGTGTTGTAAGATTCCTTATACATTTGTCCACCCCAGTCCATCACCGGCATCTCTCACATCATATTTTTAAGGTGTCAGAAGTTCTGTAATTGTACTGGCAATGATCAATACAAAATTGGCAGATAACATCATACCTGTTGACCCTGCGGACTCTGGAGAAGCTGTGCAACAGCAGCAATTGTATCTGTATTAGACAGCTGAGAGATGGAGGCCCATGTGTCAGGTAAATTCTGCACCACATTAGCTGGAGTAGCAGGCGTGGCTGGAGTTCCTGGAAAATAAAATATTTGCCACTATACAAATTGGTATTGTTTGATATAAAACTTTTAACAGTTTCTGATAAAAACAAAAACAAAACCAGCAATGGCACAGCACCTTCCCTGCATGAAATGCAGGAACTGGTTTTCCGCACTGAATGAACCATCCGCATACACAAATAGTAAATAATCAGCATACTTTGGCAATATAGTCACACCTGTAACATAGTAAATGTACCGTTTGAATTTCATACGGTTAGAATTCTGATTTTTAAGTGAGAGATGACATTTCTTAATTAACCTAATTGATTTAAGTTCTCTTAGAACAAATATACCATCAGCATTTCAAAAAGGCAGGAGTTGAGTTTGTGAAAAGGTAGAAATGTTTGCACTGACAATACACCTTATATAGGCAAGGACCTAATGAGGTAGAAGATGATTGTGAAAAATCACACTGAGGACACCTGGTAAGATGCAAGTTAACGTACATCCACCCTGTGTATTAGGCTATTAACTAATGGGTTACATATATTGCTGAAGGTCAATTTTCTCATTATCTGACAATGCAACTATATCAGACTTTCTCTTACATTTTACCAAATTAAACCTGATTGTATTTTACAGGAACCGCGTATGGAAACTTCATATGCGCACTGTTTAAATGAATCTAATCAAATTTACACTTTTAACTACTAAACAAGACTTCTGCACTCATATGACAGGCCTATCATATTAACGTCATAATGATCACTAATCCATAGTGAACTTGGATATATCTTAAAATTTCAATGTATGTGTCTATTACTAAGAAAGAAACTGCACCTTTCACTTCCTCAGGATGTCCCAAAGCGCTTCACTGCCAATGAACAACTTTTGAATGCTAACTGGCAGCCACTTTGCAAGGTCCCACAAACAGCAATAAAATAAATCTGTTTGTGGTTGGTTGAGTGATAAATGTTGGCCAGGGCACCAGGACAATTTCCTTGCTCTTCTTTAAATTGTGCCATGGGATCTTTTATGTCCACCTGAGAGGGCAGACTGGGTTTTGGTTTAACATCTCATCCGAAAGACCCTGACTCTGACTGTGCAGCATCTTCAGTACTATATCGAACTAATCAGCCTAGGTTATGTACTTAAGTCTCTGGAGTGGGACTTGAATCGATGAATTGCTGACTGAGGTGAGAGTCCAACGACTGAGGCGAGGTTACATAGAATTTACAGCACATAAACAGGCTTCATAGGAACAGGAGTAGGCCATTCAGATCCTCGAGGCTGTTCCGCCATTCAATTAGATCATGGCTGATCTGTATCTTAACTCCATCTGCCCACCTTGGTCTGTATCAATGTCAGTTTTGAAATGTTCATTTGACCGAGCCTCAGCAGCTTTTTGGGGGAGTGTGTTCCAGATTTCCACTACCCTTTGTGTGAACAAGTGCTGCCTGATATCATCCCTGAACAGCCTAGTTCTAATTTTAAGGTTATGCCTCCTTGTTCTGGACTCCCCCACCAGAGGAAATGGTTTCTCTCTATCTACCCTATAAAATCCTTTAATCATCTTAAGCACCTCAATCTTCTATACTCAAGATGTGGAGATGCCGGTGATGGACTGGGGTTGACAATTGTAAACAATTTTACAACACCAAGTTATAGTCCAACAATTATATTTTAAAATTCACAAGCTTTCAGAGGCTTCCTCCTTCCTCAGGTGAATGTCAAGAAATCCTCGAACCTCTCGCATTTATAAATCACAGAACAATACCTGGTGATTACAGATAGTCTTTTCAACTGCCCGTTGCCAAGGCAACCAAAGTGTTCAGACAGATAGGTGTTACCTACAGGGCCACCGAATATACAAACGGCCAGAACAAAAAAAGAGAGGCAGAAACATAGAAACATCCAGAAGGAAAAGACAGCAATTGACCCGTTATATTAAAAACAGTTAACTTTTGTTCGCTGGTGGGGTTACGTGTAGCGTGACATGAACCCAAGATCCCGGTTGAGGCCGTCCTCATGGGTGCGGAACTTGGCTATCAATTTCTGCTCGACGATTTTGCGTTGTCGTGTGTCTCGAAGGCCGCCTTGGAGTACGCTTACCCGAAGGTCGGTGGCTGAATGTCCTTGACTGCTGAAGTGTTCCCCGACTGGGAGGGAACCCTCCTGTCTGGCGATTGTTGCGCGGTGTCCGTTCATCCGTTGTCGCAGCGTCTGCATGGTCTCGCCAATGTACCATGATTTGGGGCATCCTTTCCTGCAACGTATGAGGTAGACAACGTTGGCCGAGTCACAGGAGTACGAACCATGCACCTGGTGGGCGGTGTCCTCTCGTGTGATGGTGGTATCTGTGTCGATGATCTGGCATGTCTTGCAGAGGTTATCGTGGCAGGGTTGTGTGGTGTCGTGGACGCTGTTCTCCTGAAAGCTGGGGAATTTGCTGCGAACTATGGTCTGTTTGAGGTTGGGTGGCTGTTTAAAGGCGAGTAGTGGAGGTGTGGGGATGGCCATAGCGAGGTGTTCGTCGTCATTCATGACATGTTGAAGGCTGCGGAGAACATGGCGTAGTTTCTCCGCTCCGGGGAAGTACTGGACGACGAAGGGTACTCTGTTGGTTGCGTCCCGTGTTAGTCTTCTGTAGAGGTCTACTACAGTACACCTATCTGTCTGAACACTTTGGTTGCCTTGGCAATGGGCAGTTGAAAAGACTATCTGTAATCACCAGGTATTGTTCTGTGATTTATAAATGCGAGAGGTTCGAGGATTTCTTGACATTCACCTGAGGAAGGAGGAAGCCTCCGAAAGCTTGTGAATTTTAAAATAAAATTGTTGGACTATAACTTGGTGTTGTAAAATTGTTTACAATTCTATACTCGAGGGAATACAAACCTAATCTATGCAACCTGTCATCCTAACGTAACCCTTTTAGCCCCGGTATCATTCTGGTGAATCTGCACTACACCCCCTCCAAGGCTAATATATCCTTCTCACCATTTAGAAAATACTCTGATCTTTCTTTCTTAGGTCCAAAGTGGATGACTTCATCTACCACAGTTTTGCCCACTCTCTTAATCTATCATGCCCACATTTACGCTCCACACAAGCCTCCTCCCACTCTGTTTAGTTAATCTCACCCGATCAACATATTCTTCTATTCCTTTCTCCCTCATGTACTTATCCAGCTTCCCCTTAAATGCATCTATGCTGTTCGGCTCCACCACTCCATGTTGTAGCGAGTTCTGCATTCTCACCACTCTATGAGTAAAGAAATTTCTCCTGAATTCCTTAATGGATTTATTAGTGACTATCTTATATTTATGGTCCCTAGTTTTGGACTTCCCCACAAGTGGAAACGTTTTTTCTGTATCTACTCTATCTACATCTACTCTAGGTTGACACTTACTGGACATCTATTGCAAAATGTAGCAGTCATTCCAAGTCAGCATTGAGTAAACATTGTGAATTTGGGCTTGGAGAAGATTTAATATGTTCGCATGGTTGGATATTTATACTTAAAATCTTACAAGGGAACATTTATTTCCATATACATTGCCAAGAATATCAATATTACTAATTTTTCTTTTAAAAAGTGGGTATGTAGGCAAATGCACAGTGTGGTGTGATTCAGATTAGAAAGATTCCATGTTTGACCTGTACTGCCAATTTCAGCCCCATTGTGGTGGGATTGCTATAGTTGGCCTCACCATCCCCAAAACAGTGAAGTTATTGAAAAATACACAAACATCAAGAGTTTGCCTACAAATGTCCCTTGCCAGAAGTGTGGGTGTTCTGGATGTTGGGCAACGATAGGATCAGGCTTGGCTATGATGTCCCACTGACATTCACTGCTCGTGGTACCATATGAAGAAGGGCCATGAGATACAGAGGTCACTGCTACCCATGGAACTGTACCTCAGCAAAAATCACTGGTTTGAAGAGTGCAGGAATAAGGGGAGAAAATAAAATATTAAAATATATATTGATTGATCTCTCATCTCCCTCTTGACCTTTGCCTTCCACGCTTTCAGTCTTCCTCTTTCTCCATGCCTCTCACACACTTTCGTGTTCTTTGGTGTCTCAGTCTGGCTATATCTCATTCCCTTCTGCATGTCTGCCCTTCCCTTTGGCTTCTCTCTTGTATAAATTTGCCATTCTCCGTGCCTTTCACATTACTTTACTATTAATTTGTACCTGTTGCCTTTTTAAGCTCGATGGCATGCCAATATGTATTGGGTATCATAAGTATTGTAGGAAGGCCATCAGGACCCACTGAGACAGGCACAGTTGGAAGAATGGGTGCTTGGCTGAGAGGGTGCAAGGGAAATGGTAGGGCTGGGGCACGAAGCTGACTGTACAGTAACATTTATTTTGTACACTTCATATAATTATTATACATTTGATATAATGGTGCACTTTATATAAACATGTATATTTACCCTCTCTGCAGTTTATAGAAGTGGCAGCAGACATTGCATATTATGTATAAATTAATATAGCTTTGAATCTATTGGCCACAAGTTTACAGCAGGGCCCTGTTTAAATTTCCAAATTGGGTCCAAATGATGTCATCAGGACCCAATATGCAATTTTAGTTGCAGGCCTGAGCGAGGGAGCAGTGGCGGCCCCAGTCAGGTCAGACCTGCAGGGAGCTGGATCGTGGGCAGGTAAGTTTTACCATTTTACTTTAGGTTCCTTGTGAGGTCCCCATACCACTTACTTGGGTCCTTAGCTGCGGCCTCCTGCTGCCTGTACCCACCTGCTGGCCAGGTTGTGGAACTGGCCGCTTCAAGCGGGTCACCAGGAAAATTTATGGAAATGAAGACCCTCACACCCCATGTCATTTAAAATGACTGAGTGACATAAGTGTAATCCGAGAATGATGCCTGCAGCGTGGACAGGAAGTGGGTGCAAAGGTACCATTTTTAGAATCACTAAGATAGATATATAGATATAGTGGTCTGGTTGAGGAAATAAAATGGTTACACAACGTTAGAAAAATTGCTTTGTGTGAGTTGATTGGGTAGTTTGTGATAGCTGTTGGTTCAGAATGGCAGCTTTGGGGGAAAAAAAAGAACAATTTGAATGGTTGGTTTTGTGCAAAACGCTGGCTTCCGACTGGCAGTGGTATATTTTCCCACCAGTCTAACTTAAATAACAACCATCTATTCAGTTCATCAAGTTGATTTGCTCAAATATCTAATTGCTATTAATCAGAGCAATGCTACATGCACATTTAAAGAGTTACGGATAATATTAATGTAACATGCACTAGAGCATAAAACTTTCATTTGTTTACATATACTGTGGAAAGAAAAAGAACAAGCAAATAAACATTTATATAGTGCCCTTTGTGTCTTCAGGATGTCCTAAATTGGTTTACAGTGAATCAATGACTTTTAAAGTGGAGTCACTGTTTTTTTGAGAGATAAATACAGATTTTTAAGGCATCACACCAGCACTATAAAACGAGCCTCCTAAATCCAGTGCCACTCCAGTGACATGAATTTGTAAGGACTGATCTTACGTTTGATTTGAAAAAGTAATTGAATTTTGAAAGTTTCATTCATTGGTGAGTGGGTTTATTTTATCTTTGGTCAACTTTTAACAAAAAGGTGAATTTCTGTGCTCATAGTGAGAGATATTGGTACTGGGGCATAGAACATTTCCCTCGCTTTCACCGCCCAGTGTCAGTATTGATTACACTACCATTCCAAGAGTCTAGGTCAAATGTCGAATAAAGCTCCTTCCACTGTGCACCGAAGTGCAGTACCTCCCATTTCAGAAGAGCAGTATGCATTTCATCATTGTGAATATTTCTCTCAATACATAACAGTAGTTTGGCCATGATTTGAAGAGGTTCTCCCTCTGTGTGACCGCCAACTAGCTTATTCTAGTAAGCCATCATGGAAGTCTAGATGTTATAAAGGGAAATATAATTCAGTCTTCTCTCAGTGCATTTTAGTGAACATGTAACCCCAAAAGTTACAATGGGAGATATACTTAGTCATCACTTAGCTACTTTTGTTTTAGAATTGCTGATTATAGGCAGCCTGGAAGCAGGTGTTTACTCCCCTTAATATGACATCGTGAATAAGGTATACTACTCACAATTCATGATATTACTGGAGTGCAACTGGAAGCTTTAAAAGCGTAAAATTGGATAACCAGTGGTAACCGAAAAACCCAAGTATACTACAAGTAAATCTTCCCCTTCAAGAACCAATTTTTTTTAAAGACAATTTTGGTCAGGACACTGGGAGAACCCCTGCCCCGTTCCCCTTTTGAGTAGTGTTGTGGGGTCTTTTACATCCACCTGAAGATGCAAACCAAGTCTCGATTTAATGCCTCATCCAAAAGACAGTGTAGCAAAATCATCACCATAAGAATGGAAGGGGAGGTTAGGAGAAATATTTTTACGCAAAGAGTTGTTAGGATATGAAACAGCAATAGAAACATAATACCTTTTAAAAGGGAAGTGGATAAATATTTGATTTTTTAAAAAAAGGTATGGGAAAAGGGCAGGGGGATGAGATAGCTCTTTCAGAGAGCTGGCACAGATGCAATGGCCCAAATGGCCTACTTCTGTGCCGTAAGATTCTATGTGCCTACTTCAAGGTTAGTCTGGAGAGACTGCCCACAGTATGCCATTTCAGGAAGAGAGGAAACACCTAAAATGAAACATCGAGCTTCACACACCAACTATAAAATTCCTGTACAATGATGCTATGAAATACCGCAGGAAACCTTCACATTTTTGTTAAAAATCAATGTTCAAACACTCTTACTACCAACTATCACTTGTCAAGAGCTTGTTTACACAATCTATTTATGCAGCCTTCAGTTCAGAGAAAGATTCATAAACACACACTGGCCAAAACAGAAGGAATATGAAAAAATATGACGAGTTAAAATAATTGATGTAAAACGGGAGAGCAATTGGGCCAAAATACAGATTCAATGTGAAAAGAGGAAAGGATAATGAAGAGTCAAAGATAAGAGTGCTAGACTAGAAAAAGGAAAAGTTCAGTGGGATGAGAGATCTGGCCCAAATTAACTGGGCAAAAAGGTTCAAACAGGGACACTGGTTCAGGAATAGGGAATGCTTAAATATGAAATGGAGGGACTACAGTGCTATAAGGTGAAATGGGGTGAACTGAAGGTTAGCACTCCATAGATAAACAGAGAGATTAAAATTAAGTTGAAATTTATATGGGAGGCATGATAAAATTAGGACTGACAATACTAAAGAAGTTCATGAGGAATATATAAAGTGTTGTAGGGAGGTGAAATGGAGATTAGAAAGCTTGAACGGGACTATGAAAAAAGATCAGCAAATAATATAAAGAGGCTTTAATACATTGGGCCAGATTTTGCTGTGAACGGCGCCAGCCGTTCATTAGACTTGCACTTGCCCATAGGCTTTCTATATGGTTTTGCACGGCAAGTTGCTGTCAACCAAACATCCAAACAGCGCAGCGCCTTCTACAGGGTATCTGGGACCAGTATGAACAGGACAAGCAGCTGTGTAAGTTAGAATAGTAGTGGATTCAATGTCAAATCAGGTACAGAAAGCAAAATAAAGAGAGGGAAAGAAAGTTTGGAATAAGAGAGATAAGAGACAAAGCAAAAGTTAAAGAAGTTAAAATTTAAAAAAAAATCTCCAACATCAAAAGCTAAAGGAGTGAGTCTACACTTGCAAAAGTTAGTTTTCAGTGTCAGAGTTGTTTGACAGTAATTAAGACTTACCATGCCGTTAAAGTGGTACTTAGACTAGAATGGACAAGCCCTAACTTTTTGTGGCAAGTGTAGTCTGTATCTACGAGTTCAGTACAGGAACTTCACACCATTCTGGGGAGCCAGATGGCGAGATGCCGTTTTCGTGCAGCTTATGGAGGAGCAGCGCATCTCAGACAGCAACTTCCAGATTTACTCGTTTAACTGCACGTGCGCTCGCCGGCAGTTGTTGTCCAATTTGCGCATAAACAACAGTGAGCGCGGTTAGCCCCACCGTTATTTTCACAGCAAAATCCAGCCCAATATAATATCAGGGTTTCAATAAGCATATTAAAACAAAAAGTTTAATTAAATTTAGAGAAAGTAGGACAGCTCAGGGATGAAAGAGGAAATCTAGGTGCAGTGGATGAAGGTATCGTAGAAATATGAAATACACTTTTTGTGTCAGTTTATACAGATGATGGTGGAAATAAGAATGTAGATCATAGAAAGGTTACAGCACAGAAGGAGGCCATTTGGCCCATCAAGTCCGCACCGGCTTTATGCAATAGCAATCCAGCTAGTCCCACTCCCCCGCCCTTTCCCCGTAGCCCTGCAAATTTTTCCTTTCAAATGCTTATCCAGTTTCCTTTTGAAGGCCATGATTGAATCTGCCTCCACCACCCCTCGGGCAATGCATCCCAGATCCTAAACACTCGCTGTGTAAAGAAGTTTTTCCTCATGTCACCTTTGGTTGTTTTGCCAATCATCTTAAATCTACGTTCTGTGGTCCTTGACCCTTCCGCCAATGGGAATAGTTCCTCTCTATCTGGACCCTTCATGATTTTGAATACCTCTATCCAAGCTCCTCGCAACTGCCTCTGGTTCCAAGGAGAACAACCCCAGCTTCTCCAGTCTATCCATGTAACTAAAGTCCCTCATCCCTGGAACCATTCTAGTTATTCTCTTCTGCACCCTTTCTAAGGCCTTCACATCTTTCCTGAAGTGCGGGGCCAAGAACTGGACACAATACTCCAGTTGTGGCCAAACCAGTGTTTATAAAAGTTCATCATGACTTCCATACTTTAATACTCTATGCCTCTATTTATAAAGCCTAGGACCCCATATGCTTTTTAACCACTTTTTCAACCTGCCCTGCCACCTTCAACGATTTGTGCACATATACCCCCAGATCTCTCTGTTCCTGTGCCTCTTTTAGAGTTGTGCCCTCTAGTTTATATTGCCTCTCTTCGATCTACCTATCGAAATGTATCACTTCGCATTTTTCTGCATTAAATTTCATCTGCCACGTGTCCGCCCATGCCACCAGACTGTCTATATCCTCTTGAAGTCTATCACTATCCTCCTCACTGTTTACTAACCTTCCAGGTTTTGTGGCATCTGAAAATTTGGAAATTGTGCCCTGTACACCCAAGTCCAAGTCATTAATATCTATCATGAAAAGCAGCGGTCCCAGCACTGACCCCTGGGGAACACCACTGTACACCTCCCTCCAGTCCGAAAAACAACCGTTCACCACTACTCTGTTTCATGTCCCTTAGCCAATTCTGTATCCATGTTGCTACTGCCCCCTTTATACCATGAGCCACAATCTTGATGATAAGCCTACTGTGCAGCTCTTTATTAAACGCCTTTTGAAAGTCCATATACACCACATCAACCGCATTGCCCTGATCAACCCTCTCTGTTACCTCATCAAAAAACTCTATCAAGTTAAACACGATTTTCCTTTAACAAATCTGTGCTGGATTTCCCTAATCAATCTACCCTTGTCCAAGTGACTGTTAATTCTGTTCCGGATTATCATTTCTAAAAGTTTCCCCACCACTGAGGTTGCTGGGTATATGCTTACAACCATTTTTGAACAAGGGTGTAACATTTGCAATTCTCCAGTCCTCTGCCACCACCCCCGTATCTACAGATATTTGGAAGATTGTGGCCAGTACCTCTGCAATTTCCACCCTTACATTCCTCAGCAACCTAGGATGCATTCCATCTGGACCAAGTGACTTATCTACTTTAAGTACAGCTAGCTTTCAAGTACCTCTTCTTTATCAATTTTTAGCCCATCCAGTATCTCAACTACATCTTCCTTTACAGAGACTCTGGCAGCATCTTCTTCCTTGGTAAAGACAGATGCAAAGTACTCATTTAGTACCTCAGCCATCCCCTCTGCCTCCATGAGTAGATCTCCTTTATGGTCCCTAATCAGCCCCACCCCTCCTCTTACTACCCGTTTACTGTTCACATGCCTGCAGAAAACTTTTGGATTCCCTTTTATGTTGGCCACCAGTCTATTCTCATACTCTCTCTTTGCCCCTTATTTCCTCTTTCACTTCCCCTCTCAGCTTTCTATATTCTGCCTGATTCTCACTTGTGATATCAATCTGACATCTGTCATACGCCCCTTTTTTCCGTTTCATCTTACTCACTATCTCCTTTGTCATCCAGGCTTTAGTTGGCCTATCTTTCTGCCTTGTGGGAATGTGCCTAGACTGTACCCAAACCACCTCCTCCTTAAAGGCAGCCCACTGTTCAATTACAGTTTTGCCTGCCAATCTTTGATTCCAATTTACCGGGGCCAGATCTGTTCTCATCCCATTGAAATTGGCCCTCCTCCAACTGAGTATTTTTACTTTAGTGGGCAGTGTCCTTTTCCATAGCTATTCTTAACCTTATGATACTATGATCGCTGCTCCCTAAATGCACCCACACTGACACTTGCTCCACTTGGCCCACCTCACTCACAAGAACCAAGTCCAGCAATGCCTCCTTCCTCGTTGTGCCGGAAACGTACTGGTTAAGAAAGTTTTCCTGGACACATTTCAAAACTTCCTCCCCCTTATATTATTATTGTTATCCCAGTCTATATTAGGATAGTTGAAGTCCCCCGTTATCACTACTCTATAGCTTTTGTACCTCTCTGTAATTTCCCTGCAAATTTGCTCCTCTATAGGCTTCCCACTAGTTGGTGGCCTATAGAACACACCCAGTAGTGTAATGGCGGCTCTTTTATTTCTTAACTCTAACCAAATAGATTCTGTCCTTGACCCCTCCAGGACATCCTCTCTCTCCAGTACTGCAATATTTTCCTTAATAAATACTGCCACCCCGCTCCTTTCTTATCTTTCCTGAACACCTTGTATCCAGGAATATTTAGTACCCAATCCTGCCTTTTTTTAAGCCAGGTCTCCATTATCACCATGGCATTGTATTCCCATGTGGCTATTAGCCCCTGCAGCTCACCAACTTTGTTTACTACGCTTTGTGCATTTGCGCACATGCATTGAAAACCAGTCTTAGACTTTCTTGTACTCTCTCTTAGTCTGATCCCACCTAATACTGCACTATTACTTGCTCTAGTGCTATCTTTCTCCCCCGATCCTCTGTGCCCAGTGTTTCCATTGCTACGTCCTGGTTAACACCCACCTCCCAAAGCACTAGCGACCCTCCCCGCGAGGACATTGGTTCCAGCTCCGTTGAGGTGCAACCCATCAGGCCTATACAGGTCTCATCTTCCCCAGAACTGGTCCCAATGCCCAAAGAATTTAAAGCCCTCCCTCCTGCACCATCTCTCCAGCCACGCCTTCATCTGCTCTATCCTCCTATTTCTATGCTCATTAGCGCGTGGCTCCAGGAGTAATCCGGACATTACTACTTTTGAGGTCCTGTTTCTTAATCTCTTTCCTAACTCCTTATAACTACCTGCAGGACCTCACCCCTCTTTCTGCCAAAGTCGTTGGCACCGATACGGACCATGACCTCTGACGTTCACCCACCAACCCCCCCCTCCCCCCCGAATGTTCTGTGGCCACTCAGTGACATCCTTGACCCTGGCATCAGGGAGGCAACATACCATCCTGGAATCACATCTGCGGCCACAGAAATGCCTGTCCGCCCCCCTAACTATAGCATCCCCTATCACTATTGCTCTCTTGACCTTTCTCCCCCCCCCCCCCCCCCCCCCCCGTACAGCTGAGCCACCTATGGTGCTGTGGACTTGGCTCTGGCTGCACTCCAGAGGAACCCTCTCCCTCACCAGTATTAAGAACTGAATACTGGTTAGAGAGAGACGCACTCAGGGGACTCCTGCACTACCTGCCCAAGAGAATGATGTGGAACAATTGCTAGAGGAAACTACAGAAAAGGAATTTCTCAAAACATCTGCAGAACTCAAGGTGGGTAAATCACAGGGCTCTGATAGCATATAACCTAGGTTGTTGCAGGAAGTCAGAAAGGGGATAGCAGAGGCTCAGACCATAACTTTTCAAACCCCCTTAGATATGCAAATTGTCCCGGGGACTAGGGGGAAGCCAATAGAATATCTCTATTCATGAGGGGAGAGAAGGGTAAACCGGGTAACTATAAATCACTTAATCTAACGTCAGTTGTGGATGAACTCTTAGAATCCATAACAATTTAATATCAAATTAGTAAGCTTTTAGATAAGCACAGGGTAATCAAGGATAGCTAGCATTGATCTGTAAAGACAAGTTGTGCTTTAATAGAGTTTTTTGAAGTGACTGAATGTATAAAGATCTATTAGATGCAGTGAATATGGATTTTCAAAAGCCATTCGATATGGTGTTTGTTAGAAAAATTGAGGCATATGGAATAAGAGGAAGTGTGGCAGCGTGGACATAAAGTAGGTTGATGGTCATAAAACAAATTGGGGATAATGGATCCTCCTCAGATTCGAAAAGAGGTCAGTGTTGGTTCCGCTTTTGTGCTCAATAAGTATAGTTAATTTGGACTTGGGTAGGGAGCACAATATGTTAATTTGTCCATGACACAAAAGGAGGACTGCAAGGCTTTAGGACGACATAGACAAAGGTTAGCGGAACGGGCAGGCACGTGGCAGATAGAATTTAATGCAGAGAAGTGTGAGGTAATATATTGTAAGAGGAAAAACAAGGAATGGGAGCATACACTCGAGGAAAGACGTTCAACTGCGTGGATTAACAGAGCGACGCAGGGGTTCAAATACATAGGCCTAGAAATTCTATCACACCCGAAAACGGGTGCACAGGGGGCTGCACGTGCCTGTTCACGTGAGCGCAAGGACCATGTGAAACTGGTGCCGGTAGCTCATTATCATGTGTCAGGCGTGCAGCCAGTGCCACCTGTGCTGCTTGTGCTCCTGTTTGGGGGGGGGGGGGGGGGTGCGGAAAAGAGAGCTGAAAATCGTGTGTTTCTGACGCAGAAACTGCCTGTGGTTGCAAGGTTACCGTGACCCTTAACTTTTAATCCACAGGGCCGTTGCAGGTTGCAGTAGGTGACATCAGCAGCATCTTCAAGTTTGCCTCTTAAAGGGGAGATGCACTGTGGCTGCATAAAACAATGAAAGGTGCAAAATGGCTGCAAAAGAGGTCCAGAGAAGGCACCCAGGTTGATGCAGTGTTGGAAGGCCCTGGTCCAGGTGAAGGGCAGGAGGAGGGAAAGCCCTACAGGCAACATTTCCGCCATCAGCAGGAAGACATCGCTGAGGAAGTCAAGCTTAGCTCCCAGGACATGGCTGCAATAAGTTTAATGACTCCACCAGTAAGAATCTCACCTCTCAACTCAACTATTCTCTCCTCACACCTGCACTGCCACTGCTTACAACACCCCCCTTTCCCACTTCCTTTCACTCTTCTACAATCACCACCACACTTCACTCCATCTCCTTCTGCTGCTACTCACTGCACCTCCAACTTTCACCATTATTACAACTTTCAGTTCCCCAAACCTTATATCTTGCACACATCAGCACTATTTGACCAAGACAGGCACTTTCTCAAATCAGCTCACAAGACTGTCACTAACACACTCCCTTAATGCTTGCAGGAAAAGGTCACACGCAACACCAGGTAGCAGACAATGACCAGAGAAGCCAGAGGCCACCTACACACCCCCTCCTTATCAAGGAGAATATGCTTGATGTCACGGGCATGGGGCAAGACATGGCAGCGGCGTCACGGCCATGGAAAGTGACAACACTGGAGATGCAGGGTTTCTTCACACAGTATCCTCTTCTTCCCTTCTCACTTCTTTCACACCCTACACACTCGATGACAAACCAGAGCTGCTTTCAGCAGCCACTCATCTCTCTCTGTTCTCCCTTCACACCAAAAGTAACCCATATCCTCTTTCATTTAAGCAGCTGAAAATGTTGAGGCCCGTGCCAGTTCAGGAAGAGGAGGACAGCCTTCCTGAAGATGCAGCATCATTTGATCCGACCATAGCAAGCATCAGCTCAGAGACAGTTTAGTGGGTAGGTTAGAGGAACGTCCTTCATGCGGTGAATGACCAGGCACAAGTGTGCAGGAGCTCCGGCAGGGCAATAGGACGCCACAAGTGTCAGCTCTCTGGAGAGCGAGATCACATACCAACCCTGCTGCAGAGGACTTGGGCACAGATGTCGTGGGCCCAGCCTACCGAAGAAGGTTGGTGGGCATAAATGCTAGATGCACTGGTCAGCCCGCCAGCGAGCTTACGCACAATGGCTGAGAGCAAGGAGTTCAGCTCCAACTTGTGGCGCGCAGAGCATCGAGACCATTCTGTCCAACATGGAGCGAGTGGACAGCTCCATGAACATGACAGTGGCACCCACTACGATGAAGCCTCTTTTGACAGCTCACTGATAGAGTGGGTGGCAGGGGCACAGGCGTGCTGTTGTCCTGAGAGAGGGCAGCAGATGCCTCTTCCATGGAGCCAATGCGACTCTCCTAGGCTACACATCAGCACTCCTATGGCTCTGCAAGAGACTGCTGACATGGAAGCCCAGACTGCTGCCACCTTGGCTCTGGGGGCCAGCTTTGACAGGAACTTCCAAAGTGCCACATCACTCCTGCACTCTGTTCTCTTGCGGAGCCGTAGGAGTGCTGGCACGTAGCCTTGGAGAGTCACATTGGCTCCATGGGAGAGGCACCTGCTGTCCTGTCTCAGGACAACAGCATGCCCGTGCCCCTGCCACCAACTCTGCCAGTGCCCTTGTTAGTACCATACAGCCAGCTGGGTCAGACTGCCTTGGCTCAAGCCGAGATGTTAGAGTTTATAGCTGGACCAACCGATCACATACTCGTACCATAAAAGATTAAATGTCCTTTTATGGGAAAGAATTCTCTTTCTTTGAGAATATTGTAATTTGAGGCCACTGGGGGTACATTGGGTTTGAACGCTGCCTTTTTGCCTTTGGCATTGATTTAAATCGATCCCCAGCCTCTTCCCCCTCTCTGCCAGCTCTAAGAGTTGTGTAAATGTGTGAGATGTCTGAACTGAGCTCCTAGAAGGTGAAGGTCCACAGCAAAAATCTGCCTAAATTCTATACAATTTAGTTTTAGTCATCACAAAGATATCTGCTATAGGAAAAGGTACTTTTCACACCATAACCACTGAGGAACCTCGTCTGAGATTAAGATATACATTTGCAAAGAGCAACTGTCATATTTGGCCTGTGCCATGCCTGATTCTGGAGTGCTTGATTTTGATAATGGCTGCAATAAGTAGAAAAAGTGACCCACTCCTCAGCAATGACACCCCTCACCTTGTTAAGCACAAATACATAAAAAATTACGGAATACTGCAATCTTCACTTATCTTATGTGTAGCATTGCCGAGACAATGGCTGACTTGCATTCAAAGCAAAGCATCAAAACTCCAAACAAACATTAATTTAAAGAAAAAAACTGCACATTTTTAAAAGATAATTTTAGTTTTAGGAAAGATTAATATTATCCTTGCATTGTGCCTTTGCCATCAGTTCTATGCCACCTATTTTTGCGGCACTGGTACTAAAGCCACAATGTGATGCTTAAAGTATAACAACATGGATTTATAATCGTGTCTTTTATATAGAAAACTTCCCAGGTGCTTCATTGAGGAGAAGCAGACATCAAGCAGGAGTGAAAGGGTCAGAAGAGATAACCGAAAGCAAGGTCAAAAACATATGTTTTGAGGAGATAATTAAAAGAGGACAGAGAAGTAACAAGACAGAGCAGTTTGGGGAAGGAGTTCCAGAGAGTAGATATTGGTGACGCAGGGGAGAGTGGACTGAAGGGATTCGAACAGGGGTTTGTGGGAGACAAGCACACTTGCATGGAACTCATAGGATTGCTAAATACACCACCTGCCCCAAAAGCTGTGTGAATACACAGCAGAACCACATGTTCTATGGCTGCAATACTGTGTTAACAGTAGCTATACTCCACCAGTGCTAATAGTTTTGTTTAGGTGGTGCAACTAACGTGCTTCGCAAAGTTATTTTTGTTTCAGGCAAGTCAGGAATAAGTAAACTCAGAAATTTTCATCCTGCTCAATATATGAACTAAAGGAACACAGGAGTTGCTAGACAAAATGAAGACCATGATTCATCTACTTTGCCTTCTACCATCCTGTTGTCGCATGCTACAACAATAATGGTGTTCAGGACTAATCAATCTCTATCAATTAGTCCACAACAGACTCAGACATGGGGCGAGGAAAACACACCAGTGGTGAAAAGCTTTGAGAAACATTCTACACTTGCCATATGTCATGTCTCAGATTACTCATTTACTGCATCCCAAAATATTATTTTCTGAAAGAAATCTATCTAATTTCCATTTGAATGAATCAACACTTCCTGCTTCGACGCCTCCCTAGGGAGCCTGTTACATAGATTGAACACTTGAGAATTCAGCAATTTGGGAAGCAAGTTGAGTAATGCAAACAATGACAGACGGGAAAAGAACCTCTGGTCCATCCAGCCTGTCCCACACAATTGTGATACCTTGTGTATCAAAACACATACGCTCTCCACCCCACCCAAAACCATGTGATCTCCTGGGAGAGGCAAAAAAGCAGATAAAAACCCAGGCTAATTTTGGGGGAAAAATCTGGGAAAATCTTGTTCAAACCCCATGGCAATCAAAACTAGATCACTCTTTTCCTGATAATTCTAGGCAGTACCTACCTTTTGTACGAGACGACCTCCATCCCAGCCAGAAACAGGTCCAGCTCTCGCTTGAAGGAATTCAGCAAATCGACATCCATCGGATGAGCTGGTGGCCTGCTCCAGAGGGCCACTATTCTCTGGGAAAAGAACCACCTCCTGACATCTAACCTAGATCTGGCCTTGTACAACTTAAAATTGTGACCGCTGGTCCTCCCTATTTAACCTATTTAATTGGAACAAACTTGTCAACTCGAACACAATCTATTCCATTTATCATCTTATGAACCGTGATTAGATCACCCCCAAATCTACGCTTCTCTAAAGTGTAGACTCCCAGCTCTTTTAGCTTATTTTGATAACTAAGATGCTTTAAACTGGAAATTAATCTAGTGGCCCTCCTCTGCACCCTTTCTAAAGCCTCAATATCACCCACCATGTGAGAAGACCAAAACTGGATGCAGTATTCTCACTGAAGCCTGACCAAGGTCTTGCACATTTACAGCATACAGTTCTCAGCAATACAGGTTGAGGAGCTGGTATATACAATATTGAGGTGCTACAGCACCAGCATTGCTAGGGGGGTATAATTACAGCAGGACAAGTTTACAAAGTCAGTTTCCATTATAAATGTGGAGACAAAGGGTCAATTTTCAGAAGACCAGGCGGGTGCGTTCGTGGTGGGGGGCTACTAAAATTGGGGATTGCCGGAGCGGGTCCGGAGCCCGGATCCAACCCGCCCATTTCCGGGTTCCCCAATGACGCGAATCGGGTGCACGCACAGCCCCCGCATGCGGGACTCCCACCGGCAATCAAAGTCGGTGGGATCCCACTTAAGATCATTATCTGGGTACTTGAGGTCGTTTACAGACCTCATTAGTTGGAGATTTTAGGAGGATTCAGATTTTGGACTACCCAAAGCATGTTTCCTATGATGGGGGAAACACTCCCTGTTTAAACAGACGTGTTGCAGCCAGCAGCGGCTGCAAAGGTCCATTCAACAGGTGCGGGGTAAACCCTCATTCATTGCAGCAGGGCACTCTGTTACCTCAGACAAAGTTTTGCCTGCCACACCGTTGTCTCCACACTCCAAATTATTAAATCATACCCTAAACTCTGCTGTCCAAACACATTTACCTACTTTTTGGACCCCCTCACACTCACACCGTCATGATTTGGGGGGGGGGGGGGGGGGGTCCATTGCTGCATTCATCACTCCTTTTGGAGGAGGAGCAACATCATCAGCCTCGCCAGGCATGCTGTCCACCTCCGCCACGTGAAGCTACACAACACAGTGCTGCGCAACAGGCACCTGCACAAAGTAGTCATGCAACTACACATACATCGACTGTAGTGTGACCCAATGGGTGGCATCAAGGGTGTTTATGGAGAACCTCATGAAAGGGCATTACTGCAGCCAAGAACTGCCAAGACATGGCAGTAGTGGTGACAATATAATATATAATGTGAGTTGATCAGAAATCAAAAACCATGACAAACCCTCAAACACCTTTTTGCATCCCCTTCATGCTCACTACACGTTTGCCTTACGCTTCCTACTACACATACGTGATGCATGCCCTGTGGCTGCAGCACAGGTAATGGCAGGTGGGGTGAGGCTGACCGTGAAAGAGATGCATGAGAGAGTGAGTATGAGATAGAGCCATGAGATTATATGAGGATTGGGTTGAGTGGTAGTGGTGGGATGAGTACTGGGGAGGTGAGTAAGTGCAGGTAAGATGAGGATGAGGTTTGATTGGGTGTGAGGGGTGATGTGAGAGAGTAGTGTTGGCAGTGCAGAAGGAGATGTGGGGTGGGGGCGGTGATGTGGCAGACGAAGTGTAGGGGAACGAGTAAGTGTATTCACTTCAGCTGACCCACTTAGGTCATTGAAGCGCCTCCTGCACTGTATGCAGGTGCGTGATATGTTGGTGGTGCTGGTGATCTCCTCTGCCACCTCGAGCCAGGCCTTCGTGGTGGCAGAGGCAGGCCACTTCCTCCTGTCCGCTGGGGAGAAGATCTCTGTCCTCCCCCTCCTCCTTACCCCATCCAGTAGGACCTAGAGTGAGGCATCATTAAACCTGGGAGCAGCCTTCCCCCTGGGCTGCTCCATGCTGTAATTTTGGCTCCTTTCTGCAGCATCTGTCAGTGGACGACTGCGCCTTTGAATAGGGCTCCTCCAGCTAACAGCCTTTGATGTGGGTGCGCAGTCCGCCCCCTGCGCAGCTTTCCAGCACGAAACCCGGAAGCCAAGGTAAGTGGCTTCAATTTACCCACCAATTTTACTGGGCGGGTTACACACGCGCCCAGTCGACCCCCCGTTGGCAACCCGCCTCCCTCCTAATATCGGGCCCAAAGTCTGTGCAGACAGAAGATTTTTAATAAACTAATAGTGGTGCTGATTATGATGAATTAGAGGATTTGCTATTTTAGAACAATAGGTGTCTTTATACCATGTGGGGGATAACATCGGGGCTACCGTTCACCTGACGAAGGAGGAAGCCTCCGAAAGCTTGTGGAATTAAAAATAAATTTGTTGGACTATAACTTGGTGTTGTAAAATTGTTTACAATTGTCAACCCCAGTCCATCACCGGCATCTCCACATCTTTGCTTCCTACCACTGAGCCAATTTTGGATCCAATTTGCCATTTTCCCTGAGATTCCATGGGCCTTTACTTTTTTGAGTAGACTGCCATGTGGGACCTTGTCAAAAGTCTTATTAAAATCCATGGAGAGTGGAGTGCGGGATCAGCGATAAAAGAAGAGAGGAGACAGAGAGTGGAGCGTGGGATCAGCGATAAAAGGAGAGGGAGAGTGGAGCATGGGATTAGCGATGAAAGGAGGAGAGGGAGCGGAGCACGGGATCAGCGATAAAAGGAGAAGAACGAGGAGGCCATGAGCGGAGCACGGAATCAGTGATAAAAGGAGAGGAGAGACAGTGGAGCGCAAGATCAGCGATAAAAGGAGGAGAGCGAGGAGACAGAGAGCGGAGCGCGGGATCAGTGATAAAAGGAGGAGGGAGAGCGTGGAGTGCGGGATCAGCAATAAAAGGAGGAAGGAGAGGAGACCGAGAGCAGAGCGCGCGGGATCAGCGTTAAAAGGAGGAGAGAGAGAACGCAGCGTGGGAGAAGCGATAAAAGGAAGAGCAAGAGAGGGATCAGCAATAAAAGGGGGGAGAGAGAGAGAGAGAGAGAGAGGTGAAAAAGCACCCAAAGTGACGTCAGCACAAGGGAAGGAGCTGATTGGTGCGTAGCTGGTGAGTGTTCTTTGTCTGGTGAGTTTTTTTTTGAAGTCTTTAAGTTTATTTTTGCTAAGTTTAGTTAATATAATAAATCAAGGCATGGCAGGGCACCTCAGTCCCGTTGAATGCACGGCTTGTGCCATGTGGGAACTCCAGGTCATTTCCCACGTCCTGGACAACCACATGTGCAGGAAGTGTCATCAGTTGGAGGAGCTCGAGCTCTGGGTTTTGGAGCTTGAGCAGCCGCTGGGTCACTGCAGTGCATCTGCGAGGCTGAGAGTTTCGTGGATAACATGTTTCAGGAGGTGGTCACCCCACAGCTTAAGAGAGTGCAAGCAGAGAGGGACTGGGTGACTGCCAGACAGACAAGGAGGACCAGGCAGGTAGTGCAGGAGTCCACTGAGGGCACCTCGCTTCCTAACCAGTACTGGTGGGGGAGAGGGTTCCTCTGGGGAGTGCAGCCACAGACAAGTCCACATCACCATGGGTGGCTCAGCTGTACAGGAGGGGGAAGGAGGAAGGTCAGGAGAGCAATAGTGATAGGGGATTCTGTAATTAGGGGAACAGATAGGCATTTCTGCGGCCGCAAACGAGATTCCAGGATGGTATGTTGCTTCGCTGGTGCCAGGGTCAATGATGTCACCGAGCGGCTGCAGAACATTCTGTGGGGGGGGGAACAGCCAGAGGTCGTGGTCCATATTGGTACCAATAACATAGGCAGAAAGAGGGATGAGATCCTGTAGGCAGATTTTAAGGAGTAAGAGAAGAGATTAATAAGCAGGGCCTCAATGGTAGTAATCTCCAGATTACTCCGGTGTCATGTGCCAGCAAGTAAAGAAATAGGAGGATAGAGAAGATGAATGCGTGGTTGGAGAGATGGTGCAAGAGGGAGGGCTTTAGATTCCTGGGGCATCGGGACTGGTTCTGGGGGAGATGGGACCTGTACAAGCCGGACAAGTTGCACCTCATCAGGGCAGGGACCAATATCCTCGCGGGAGGTTTGCTGGTGTTGTGGGGGTGGGGGGGGTTTAAACTAGCTTGGCAGGGGGATGGGAATCTGAGCGTAGATTCAGAAGGGAGAGAAGCAGAGCTGGAAATAGAAGGCAGAAAATTAGTAAGTGACTTTGGAAGGCAGAGCAAACCAAGATTAGAAACTAGACAACAAAGGAGTTCGGCAGTACTTAACGGTATATACCTCAATGAAAGGAGTATAGTGAATAATGAGCTAAGGGCACAGATAGGTGGAAATACGATATCTTAGCTATTACAGAAACATGGCTTCAACAGGGGCAGGAATGGCAGCTCAACGTTCCTGGTTACAGGGTTTCCAGACGAGACGGGGGGGGGGGGGGGGGGGGGGAGGAGATAAAAAAGAGGAGGGGGGCAATATTGATTAAAGAAACAATTACGGCTGTGAGGAGGGATGATATGTTAGAAGGATCATCAATGAGGCCATATGGGTTAAGCTAAAGAACAAAAAAGGGGCAGTCACAATGCTGGGAGTGTACTATAGACCCCCAAAATAGTCAAGAGGGAGATAGAAGAGCAAATATAAGAACGTAGGAACAGAAGTAGGCCTTTCAGCCCCTTGTGCCTGCTCCACCATTTGATAAGATCATGGCTGATCTGTGATCTAACTCCATATACCTGCCTTTGGCCCACATCCCTTAATACCTTTGGTTGCCAAAAAGCTATCTATCTCACATTTAAATTGAGCTAGTATCAATTGCCGTTTGTGGAAGAGAATTCCAAACTTCTATCACCCTTTGTGTGAAGAAATGTTTTCTAATCTCGCTCCTGAAAGGTCTGGCTCTAATTTTTAGACTGTGCCCCCTACTCCTAGAATCCCCAACCAGCGGAAATAGTTTCTCTCTATCCACCCTATCTGTTCCCCTGAATATCTTATAAACTTCGATCAGATCACCCCAGAACCATCTAAACTCGAGAGAATACAACCCCAATTTGTGTAATCTCTCCTCGTAACTTAACCCTTGAAGTCCGGGTATCATTCTAATAAACCTATGTCCTTCCGAAGGTGCGGTGCCCAGAACTGCTCACAGTACTCCAGGTGCGGTCTAACCAGGGTTTTGTATAGCAGCAGCATAACTTCTGCCCCCTTGTACTCCAGTCCTCTAGATATAAAGGCCAGCATTCCATTAGCCTTGTTGATTGTTTGCTGCACCTGTTCATGACACTTCAATGATCTATGATCTATGTACCTGAACCCCTAAGTCCTTTTGGACATCCATTGTTTTTAACTTTTTACCATTTAGAAAGTACCCTGTTCTATCCTTTTTTGATCCAAAGTGGATGACCTCACATTTGCCTTGAGTGAATTCCATGTGCCACAGTTTTGCCCATTCACCTAATCTATCAATACCCCTTTGTAATTTTATGTTTTCATCTACACTGCTTACAATGCCACCAATCTTTGTGTCATCGACAAACTTAGATATGAGACTTTCTATGCCTTCATCTAAGTCGTTAATAAATACTGTGAATAACTGAGGCTCCAAGACAGATCCCTGCGGGACTCCACTCGTCACATCCTGCCAATGTGAGTACCTGCACATTATCCCTACTCTCTGTCGCTTTTCACTCAGCCAAGTTCCTAACCAAGTCTGTACTTTTCCCTCGATTCCATGGGCTTCTATCTTAGCTAACAGTCTCTTATGTGGGACTTTATCAAATGCCTTCTGGAAGTCCATATAAATAACATCCATTGACATTCTCCTGTCCACTACTTTAGTCACCTCTTCAAAAAATTCAATCAGGTTTGTCAGGCACAACCTATCTTTCACAAATCCATGCTGGCCCTCCCTGATTAACTGAAAA
Source organism: Heptranchias perlo (assembly GCF_035084215.1). Taxonomy (NCBI): domain Eukaryota; kingdom Metazoa; phylum Chordata; class Chondrichthyes; order Hexanchiformes; family Hexanchidae; genus Heptranchias; species Heptranchias perlo. The sequence goes on along the minus strand of NC_090332.1, from coordinate 50,089,740 downwards.
TTCTCGAGGTGTTCAGTCACCCTATCCTTAATTATAGACTCCAGCATTTTCCCCACAACAGATGTTAGGCTAACTGGTCTATAATTCCCCGGTTTCCCTTTCTCTCCTTTCTTAAAAAGCGGAGTGTCATGTGCAATTTTCCAATCTAGAGGGACAGTTCCTGAATCTGGAGAACTTTGAAAGATTATAGTTAGGGCATCTGTAATGTGCTCACCTACTTCCTTTAAAACCCTGGGGTGGAAACCATCTGGTCCTGGGGGTTTGTCACTCTTTAGTGCTATTATTTTCTTCATTACTGTTGCTTTACTTATGTTAATTTTATCGAGTCCCTGTCCCCGATTCAATATTAGTTTTCTTGGGATTTCCGGCATGCTATTCTCTTTTTCGACTGTAAATACTGACGCAAAGTAATTGTTCAACATGTCCGCCATTTCCCCATTGTCAATGACAATATCCCCACTTTCAGTTTTTAAGGGGCCAACACTGCTCCTGACCACCCTCTTTTTCCTAATGTAACTATAAAAGTTCTTTGTATTGGTTTTGATATCCCTTGCAAGTTTCTTTTCATACTCTCTTTTTGTAGCTCTTACTATCTGTTTTGTGACCCTTTGTTGATCTTTGTATCTTTCCCATTCGTCAGGATCTGTGCCATTTTTTGCCTTTTTGTATGCCCTTTCCTTATGTCTTATACTGTCCCATACCTCTTTAGTTGTCCATGGCTGTTTTTTTGGCAAGTAGAGTTCTTGCCCCTCAGGGGGAGAAACCGATTCTGTATCACGTTAAATGTTTCTTTAAACATTTCCCACTGTCCATCAGTCGTTTTACCCATTAACAGATTTGCCCAGTTTACTGTGGACAGTCTCTGACTCATCCCATTGAAGTCAGCCTTACCCAAGTCTAGAATCTTAGCAGCTGATTCACTTTTTTCTCTTTCAAACACTACAGTGAACTCAATCATGTTATGATTGCTATTGGATAGATGTTCACACACAGTTAAGCTGTTAACTAAATCTGGTTCATTACTCATTACTAAATCTAGTAAGGCTTGCCCCCTTGTTGCCTCTAGGACATACTGCTGTAGAAAACTATCCCGGACACACTCAAGAAATTCACTACCTTTCTGACAGTTGCTAGTTTGCTTTCCCCAATCTATGCGAAGGTTAAAGTTCCCCATTAAGACCACTATGCCTTTGTTGCACGCTTGTCTAATCTCTGCATTGATACAATCTAGTACTTCAGAGCTGCTGCCAGGGCTCCTATACACAACTCCCACTATAGTCTTAGATCCTTTCCTATCTCTCAATTCAACCCATAAGGTCTCTGCTGGCTGCTTACCTCTCATTATATCCTCCTTTATCATTGAAGTGATTTCATCTCTAATCACTAAGGCTACTCCTCCCCCTTTTCTATTTTTCCTATCTCTCCTGTAGACCTTATAACCCGGTATATTTAGTTTCCAATCCTGACTATCCTGCAGCCATGTCTCAGTAATAGCTATCATGTCATACCCTCCAATTTGAATTTGAACCTGTAGTTCATTTAATTTATTCCTTATACTCCGTGCATTTGTATATGGAACTCTTAGTTAGGCCACACACCCTAGCCTGACCTTCAGCTTTGATGCTGGGTTAATCGTTTACGCCTTCTAGTTTACACTTTATCTGTAGTGCCTAAAGTGCACTTTCTTTCTGCTGCTCTATGCTTTTCCCTTTCACTTGTTCTTGAACAACTGTTTGTACTATTTGTATTGTAAATTTCCCCTGGGTCTTCCCCTCTCTTGCTGCTCTCAACTTTACTCCCTTCTGACTCCCCACTCAGGTTCCCATCCCCCACCACTTCCCCAACGGCACTAGCAAACACCCCCGCGAGGACATTGGTCCCAGTCCTGCTCAGGTGTAACCCGTCCCGCTTGTACAGGTCCTACCTTCCCCAGAACCAGTCCCAATGTCCCAGGAATCTATATCCCTCCCTCCTACACCATTCCTGCAGCCACGCATTCATCCGGTCCATTCTCCTGTTTCTATACTCACTAGCACATGGCATTGGTAGTAATCCTGAGATCACTACCTTTGAGGTCCTACTTTTTAATTTATCTCCTAACTCCTTAAATTCACCTTGCAGGACCTCATCCATTTTTTTAACCTATGTCGTTGGTACCGATATGGACCATGACTACGCGCTGTAGGCAAATTTCTAAGAAGTGCAAAAACAATAGGGCAGCAATAGTAGGGGATTTCAACTACCCTAATATTAACTGGGATACAATCAGTGCAGAAGGTATAGAGGGCGCTGAATTCTTAAACTGCATTCAGGAGAACTTTTTTTAGCCAGTACGTAGCAAGCCCAATAAGAGAGCGGGCAGTTCTGGATTTAGTTTTCGGGAATGAAGCTGGGCAGGTGGAAGGAGTATCAGTGGGAGAGCATTTTTGTGGTAGTGATTATAATTCAGTTAGATTTAGCATAGTTTATCCTAAACAATTTTTAAAGCTGAAAATATACAGCAAGGGTCAATTGGAACATCGGAACAGGAGTAGGCCATTCAGCCCCTCGAGCCTGTTCCGCCATTCTATTAGATCATGGCCGATCTGTATCTCAACTCAATTTACCCACCTTTGATCCACATCCCACGATACCCTTACCTAACAAAAATCTATCAACATTAGTCTTGGAAATTTCAATTGACCCAGCGTCCATAGCCTTTTGGAGGAGAGTTCCAGATTTCCACTATCGTTTGTGTGAAAAAGCGCTTCCTGATCTCACTCCTAAATAGCCTGGCTCCAATTTTAAGATTATGCCCCATTGTTCTGGATCTACCCTATCGAATCCCTTTTTAAACATAATTTTAATCACCTTGATTGGATCACTCCTCCACCTGCTAAACTCGAGGGAATACAAGCCAAGTTGATGCAACCTATTTTTAATAATTTAGCTCTGTAAGCTCTGTTATCATTCTGGTCCTCCACAGCTTCTACCCTCACCATTAAGAAAATATTCCAATTTGCCTTTCTCAGGTCCAAACTGGATGACCTCACACTTCCACACATTGGAGGTAGATATCTGGTATTCAGCAAGGGTTTAGCTGCACTTGGACAGTCCTGTGCTTTGACAGCAATGGGGATTGGTCCTGGAATTTGGCAGAAGTAGGTTTGGAGCCCTGGCGTTTGACAATCTGAGGTCTCTGCCTTCTGCTGGCTCCCTCCTGGGGCCTGTGCCTCTGCTGCCTAACCACTGCGGCTTTAGCTGCATTTTCAAAATGCTAAGCCACTGTCCTTGGCTCCTGCTGCATAATCTTTGTGCCTTTAGTTGACAGTTTTCAAAATGAATGCTGTGGGAGCTGGAGGCTGTGTCCCAGCATTTCAAAAGTAAACTGCGACTAAACTTGCAAAAATTAGAAAACGAAGGCGACATGCCTTTGGCAAAAGTTTTCAGCTGTGATGATACTTGGGAAAGGTTTCAGTTGCAAGTATCAGGAGGGATGGCAGATAGCAGAAATTCACATGGGTAATCAGGCATTAAGATGGCATGAGCTCCCCTAAATCAGAGTATCCTCTGTGCCCTCCCACCCCGCACTATCAGATCCCTAGCCCCTTCAAATACTCCCATACCTCAGACTCACTTTGAACTGCTACTCCCTGAACAGGCTCTCTCTCTCTCTCTCACTCCTCCAAATGTCCAGTACAGCCATAGCCCAACCCCTGACTATTCCTGTGCCTCAACCTCCCAACACACCCTCACAGCTCCTAGACTCTAAAGACCACTCCTACACCCCAACCCCAGTCCATCTCAAGCACTACTGCAACCCAACCAAGTGCCCGACTCATTGCGAGCCTAGTCATGAGATCAGCCAGCATATTATATATTTCTTGTTATTCCATTGCTCACATGTCTGTACTACATCTATCTTCATTCATTTTAGAATACAGCCAATGAGATTACTAGAAAGCAAGAATGGAATAATCCCATGATCACTACTGACCAATGAAACTAATCAAAAGGGACATACACCATTTTTAAAAAATTCAGAGAAAAATATGTGATGATTCTCATTGTAATGGTATGATACGTTGTCTTATAAGGACAAAAGTATTACACCATATAATGAACAGTATATTCTGCTGGTGATGTGAAATTGTGTCTTTTTAAGGCCACAAAACTTAATTGTTGATAAGTAAATGGAGCCTCAGGTCAGAGTTTAATTTCTGTTTAGTGAGGAAACTGTACCGGACGGAAAAGGCTTGCAAGTTTCTGGCTCCAGGTCAAAGCAGCCATCATCAAACGATTGGCTTTCTAAACATGACCCCAACACATCTTCGAAGGGATTTTTTTTAAAAAGAAAAATTAGTTGAAATTGCTCTATGATGTCATTCCTGATTAGTCATATGATTACCAGGCAGCCACGGTTACAACAAACCAAGGAAAGAGAAGGTTTTTCAGTCATGCTTCTCCCAAGAACAATCACAGTGCTCAAAATCAATAAGCAATTACAATGGAAATGGTTACATGCTCAACAATTACTGCATAAAGCTAACGTTATACTGTTCATACTGCTAACGTTGTACCGTTGTTCAAAAAGGGAGAAGGAGATAGACCGAGTAATTACAGGCCAGTCAGTCTAACCTCGGTGGTGGGGCAAATTATTGGAATCAATTTTGAGGGACAGCATAAATCGTCATTAAGAAAGGCACGGGCTAATCAAGGACAGTCAGCATGAATTTGTTAAGGGAAGGTCGTATCTGACTAACTTGATCGAATTTTTTGAGGAGGTAACAAGGAGGGTTGATGAGGGTAATGCGTTTGATGTAGTCTACATGGATTGAAGCATGGCTTTTGACAAGGTCCCACTTGGCAGACTGGTCAAAAAAGTAAAAGCACGTGGGATCCAAGGGAAAGTGGCAGGAAGCAAAGGGTAATGGTTCACAGGTGTTTCTGCGACTGGAAGGCTGTTTCCAGTGGGGTCCTGCAAGGCTTAGTACTAGGTTCCTTGCTTTTTGTGGTATATATTAATGATTTGGACTTGAATCTGGGGGGGTTTGATCAAGAAGTTTGCAGATACAAAAATTGGCCTTGTGGCTGATGGTGAGGAGGAAAGCTGTAGACTGCAGGAAGATGTCAATGGACTGGTCAGATGGGCAGAAAAGTGGCAGATGGAATTCAATCCAGAGAAGTGTGAGGTAATGCATTTGGGGAGGGCAAACAAGGCAAGGGAGTACACAATAAATAGGAATGATGTGGAGATGCCGGTGATGGACTGGGGTTGACAAATGTAAGGAATCTTACAACACCAGGTTATAGTCCAACTGTTTTATTTGAAAATCACATTTTTGATTTTCAATTTGATTTTCAAATAAAACAGTTAGACTATAACCTGGTGTTGTAAGATTCCTTACATCAATAAATAGGAAGATACTGAGAGATGTAGAGGAACAAAGGATCCTTGGAGTGCATGTCCACAGATCCCTGAAGGTAGCAGGACAGGTCGGTAAGGTAGTTAAAAAGGCAAATGTAATACTTTCCTTTATTAGCTGAGGCATAGAATATAACAGCAGGGAGGTAACGTTTGAACGGTGTAAAACATTGGTTAGGCCACAGCTTTAGTACTGCATACAGTTCTGGTCACATTACAGGAAAGATGTGATTCATTGGAGAGGGTACATAGGAGATTTACGAGGATGTTGCCAGGGCTGGAAAATTTTAGCTATGAGAAAAGATGGGATAGGCTGGGGTTGTTTTCTTTGGAACAAAGGAGGCTGAGGGGAGATTTAATTGAGGTATATAAAATTATGATGGGGCTAGATAGAGTGGATAGGGAGGACCTATTTCCCTTAGCAGAAGGGTCAGTGACCAGGGGGCATAGATTTAAAGTAATTGGTGGAAAGGTATAGAGGAGAGCTGAGGAGAAATGTTTTCACCCAGAGGGTGGTAGGGGTCTGGAACTCCCTGCCTGAAAGGGCGGTAGGGGCAGAAACCCTCAACTCATTAAAAAAGTACTTGGATGTGTACTTGAAGGGCTACGGACCAAGTGTTGGAAAGTGGGATTAAGCTGGATTGCTCTTTTTCGGCTGGCACGGGACGATGGGCTGAATGGCTTCCTTCTGTGCCATAACGTTCTATGATTCTGTGATAAGTAGAATCCTACCAAATCCCCACCCCTCCACCTGGCTTGCCTTTACTAGCACCAGTCTATAGTCATCTTAACGAAATGTTAATTAGATTGGTCATATGATTAGCTACAGCCAGTGAGCTTACAGGAAAGTGACAACGTACTGGTCACTAATGACCAATGAGATTGCTCAAAGCGGGCATAACATTTTTTTTAAATAACAGGTAGATGGATACAAGAGGAACCATGAGATAAGTGAGACATATCTCAGATTCCCTTCATTATTTTATCACACATTAGGCATAAATTAAATAATATGTTTCAGGTCAGTATTAATTTGAAGTAGAAATACTGATGCACAGCTTACAGCCTGGTTCCACTCGTCTCACTGTGGACCTCGTTTTCTTTTACTGTCTGTTATCCATTATTACAGTATCTCATGGAAGTACAAGAAATTTCATGGGGACGACTATATCACACATTCTATACCAGTCAGTCTCCTAGGGCTTTACACGTAGGGAGTCAAGACACAGTGTAGTCTTCAGAAGTTTAGCGGGCTGGGGATAATTTGACCAGGGCATTCATTCAGTCTCCCTTTGGAAGTTATACACTGTGTCCTAACTTTGCACTTCCATTATCAATTCCTATGTTCATATTTTTAAATGAACACTGTCCATGTAAACTTGTCAGGCTGCAAGTTCACCCACCCGTGTCTCCCAGGGCTGCTGCAACACCACTACTGATAGAAGAGTGCAATTACAGCCTGACAAGTTTACATAGGCACAGAAAATCATAATGAAAAAAATGACAGGAATTGCATGCAAATGCAAAAATGGGAAATTCTATTCGATTCAAACACAAAATTATTTTCATATTCCACTATATGTTCTTTGAAGCTGCAGCTGCAAGTCTGCTACCTGGTGTGTTGCTGCTCACAGTCGCTGCAGTACTGGCAATAGCAGGGGTAACAGAGGGTGGTGGAATCCCTGCTGCCAGATCCAGAAGTGGCTGTATGACCTCACTTTTGAACACTCCATTCTTCTGCCACAGGTTCAGTACCCGCACCACTTTGCTCTGTAAAACACATATGGATCAGCCATTAGACTGCACTAATAACCACCAGCAGCTTAGCTACTTCATACACTGAAATATTAGCCAAATTCCTTTTCAAAAAAATGAACAGAAACCAATGACTTAATTTTGCAATTTCACCTTATAGATAACTGGTCCTCTATCTGTTGTAAACCTCAGTGATAATTGGTTACTTATAATAAGCATGTTCTTCCCAAGGTTTAACCACCTCACATAAATGTAAGGAATCTTACAACACCAGGTTATAGTCCAACAAATTTATTTTAAAATCACAAGCTTTCGGAGATTATCCCCTTCGTCACCTGACAAAGGGGATAATCTCCGAAAGCTTTTGATTTTAAAATAAATTTGTTGGACTATAACCTGGTGTTGTAAGATTCCTTACATTTGTCCACCCCAGTCCATCACCGGCATCTCCACATCATGACCTCACATAAACAGGAACTGCCATTTTTTTTTGGCGGGGGGGGGCAAGAGGTTGGAGAAAACAAAGTCTTTTGCACTGCGGCACCAAAGTAAGAGTCTCTCTATGCTGTCAGATCAAGACAGTACTGTTTTGCAGTAGCACACAAACTGCTCTAGGCAGTTGCTAGATCAAATCACAAGATAAAGCCTCTGCACACTGGATCATGAGGTGAGCACTGCACCAACAGTTCCTGCTCTATCCTTCTTGGAAGTAACAAAGAAATATTTTTACTATGCAATTTTCCAACCTTTATTTCGTGATGGGTTCACCCAAGCTTTTGTTCCCATAGTTGTCTGAACTGGCAGAAACCTTTGATTCTATATGCGTAGAAAGTTAAAAGTTTTGTGCGGCAATCAAATGACACTTTGTTTCAAATGAAGTAATATAAGGTGGCAGTATCATTTCAGGATTATGATTTCCTAAGGCATAAGAACCTCAAAATCTGAGTCTGAGATCAGGTCTATCCAAACACCAAACCAGATACTGCAGATCCACCATCCGAACCAAGATCATTATCTCTCTTTGCCAAACAAGAGCCAGCATCTTTCAAAATTTGTACACTATAGGGCGTTTCCCAGATGGAATTCAAATAAATAATGGGTGATGAACAGAGACAGCAGCAACATGAAGTCTCACTAAACTAGGGCATGCTCTTGGTCTAACTGCATTTGCAAGACAAAATCTCTTGGAATATCTGCATCAGATCCTAAAATATCAACTGATGCTGATCAAAGAGGTCCAATAGGTAGCTCTGGAATTCCCTCCATAAACCTCTACCTCTCCCTTCTCCTTCAAGATGCTCCTGAAAACCTCTTTGACCAAGCTTGTCCTAATATCTCATGTGGCTCGGTATCAAATTTTGTTTGAAAATCGCTCCTGTGAAGCACCTTGGGACATTTTACTACGTTAAAGGCACCATATAAATGCAAGTTGTTGTTGGAGTGACCGAAAACCTTTCTTGTGACAGCAATATCACAACTCTCATGGTCTGAAAATTACCTCCTGAAGGGATAGATCCTGCACCAGCTGTAGCTGAAATTCCTCGCCATCCAAAATCAAGCCTAATCTCTCTCAAGAGGTTCAGGATGTGACTCCTAATGTGGAGCACATATCAGCTGTTGCACAGATAGGGGTAGAAGTGCATGTGTTCCAACCTGAAAATTGTTATCACTGACTGACATGGGGGAAACATTCTGAATAGTGATGACACCAGGTTTAATGGTAAAATCTTATCTTATCCAGAAGTTCTAAACCAGGGGTGTCAAACATATGACCCACGGGACAGTTCCATCTGGCCTGCGGTGTCCTATGTCAAGTCTCCTGGGAGAACAGTGCCCCTTAAACATCACGCTGTAGCAACTCACCCCTGCATCTGTACCGTCACCCACTGTTGGCATGGAGAACTGGCTCCTGGATGACCGGAAAAGAGAGGGGTGAGGTGCAGGGCTGAGCTAGAAGGGTGAACAGATTAGGGTGCAGGAGGTTGGAATCGGGAGATTGGGACAGGACAGGGAGTCCAGAGATTGAATCTCGGGGCAGGGAAGGGAGTAACAGGGGACTGGGGTTGGGTCGGAGATGGGGGTGCAGGAAGACAGTGGGTTGGGTCAGGGGAAAGAGGACTGGAATGGGGTGGGGCCCAGCATTTCCTGCAGAGCCAGGAGCAGCAGCAGCAACATGGTGAACAGGAGCAGCTAGTAAAGGGGTGAGTGAACATAAGAAATAGGAGCAGGAGTAGGCCATACAGCCCATCGAGCCTGTTCCGCCATTCAATAAGATCATGGCTCATCTTTGACCTCAACTCCACTTTTCACAATCCACTGAGTGAAGAAATTCCTCCTTATCTCAGTCTTAAATGGCCGACCCCTTATCCTGAGACTATGCCCCTTAGTTCTAGGCTCTCCAGCCATGGGAATAAATCTCTCAGCATCTACTCTGTCAAGCCACCTCAGAATCTTGTATGTTTCAATGAGAGCACCTCTCATTCTTCTAAACTCCAGAGAGTATAGGCCCATTCTACACAATCTCCCCTCATAGGACAACCCTCTCATCCCAGGAATCAATCTAGTGAGCCTTCGTTGCACCGCCTCTAAGGCAAATATATCCTTCCTTAGATAAGGAGACCAAAACTGTACACAGTACTCCAGGAGAGGTCTCACCAAAGCCCTGTACAATTGTAGTAAGACTTCCTTACTCTTGTACTCCAGCCCCCTTGCAATAAAGGCCAACATACCATTTGCCTTCATTACTGCTTGCAGTACCTGCAGCTAACTTTTTGTGTTTCTTGAACAGGGACATCCAAGTTTCTGAACACCAACATTTAATAGTTTCTCACCATTTAAAAAATATTCTGTTTTTCTATTCTTCCTACCAAAGTGAATAACCTTACATTTCCCCACATTATATTCCATCTGCCACCTTCTTGCCCACTCACCTAACCTGTCTATATCCCTTTTTAGACTCTGTCCTCCTCACAGCTTATTTTCCCACCTAGCTTTCTATCGTCAGCAAACTTGGATACATTACACTCAGTCCCTTCATCTAAGTCATTAATATAGATTGTAAATAGCTGAGGCCCAAGCACTGATCCTTGCGGCACTCCACTAGTTACAGCCTGCCAACCTGAAAATGACCCACTTATCCCTACCCTCTGTTTTCTGTTCATTAACCAATCCTCTATCCTTACTAATATATTATCCCGAACTCCATGAGCCCTTAGCTTGCGTAACAAACTTTTGCGTAGAACATAAAACAGCTCCCTCTTTCCCCAGTATTGGGGCCAGTGCCTCATGAATCAAAACCACTCTTTGAGCCACACATTTAGTTCTCTGATCTGTTTGACCCTATGCCAATTTGTGTGTGGCTCAGGTAGTAATCCAGAGATTCCCACCTTTGAGGTTCTGCTTATTAATTTAGACCCTAGCTCCTCAGTCTTAGCAGAACCTCATTCTTAGTTCCACCTATGTCATAGGTTCCTACGTGGACCACGACAACTGGATCCTCCACCTCATGCTCCAAGTTCTTTTCCAGCCGCGAGGAGATATCCTTAACCCTGGCACCGGGCAGGCAATCCAGCCTTCAGGACTCTCGGACACGGCTGCAGAGAAGTGTCTATCCCCCTGACTATACTATCCCCTACCATTACCACATTCCATTTTCCCTCACTTGAATGACCTCCAGCGCCGTGGTCAGTATGCCCATCATCCCTGCAGCCCTTGTTCTTATCCGTACAGATAGAAAGTACCTCATACCTGTTGGACAAGGTCAAGGGCTGAGGCTCCTCAATCACGACATCCTGGGTCCCATACCTGCCTGACTCGCAGTCACACCCTCCTGCCCCGACCACTGAACGAAACTAAACTACTACCTAACCTAAGGGTTGTGACTGCCTCCTGCATCAAAAGGGGACTCACTGTGGGGTAAACAGATCGTTATCACGGGTGGGCGAATGGAGAACAAGGGAGAAGAGACTGAGGATTCTCACTGTGCGCAGGGAGCTGCACGCCCTGATTTTACACCACAAACTCCAATACACGGAAGAGTGAGATGCAGGAAGGCTGAGTACGGGCCAACAGTGGCCCACAGTAGTGCTGTGGAGCTGAGAGGCATATTCCTGTTCCTCCACGCTCCACAGAAAGGGATGTAAAAAAATACTTTCCCTACCATTTCTCCAGCGGTCTCCAGCAGTCTCTTTTAAGGACCATTGTAGAACTGAAAAAAACTAGTTGGAGCTAGCATAGCACATACTCCACCTAGTTTTTCACGCATTTCACAGAATGATCCTGAAACAGGTGCAGGACCCAACTTTGCATATTTAAATTGATCCAATGCTGATTTCAGGCAGTCGCCAGGTATGCCTAAAAAGTGAGGACCAATATGTTTTTATATAAATGGGATTTAATATACCGCCATGGGGGGATTAGGTGCAGGACCTCGCACCAAGAAATTGGTACACACTGCACCTGTTTTATGCCCAAAAAACATACTAATTTCTACCCCAATAACTTCTGCTGAATGTGGCCCACTCCAAGTGCCAGGCTGCTGGAGCAGGCAATCATGTAAATTGAGTTTGATATTCTTGTTCTAAACTCTAACCCCCACTGGGATTTACCTTCAGACTGCTGTCCATGGACCCTAGATTCCCAGCAGGGAAGTAATGCGGGCATTGTATATATCAAAAGGAGTCGTTGGGTGTGGGTGGAAAGGAATGCAGAAGTCAGGAACATTGTTTGAAAGCTTCAATTTTCAGTGCCGAAAGGAGCCTACTGAAAGACATACTTCTCCCTTCTTGCTCATTCTTGTTTAAGAAAATAAAAAGTATTTACTGGCCTCAGGTGATTAGACTTTATAACTTGTATTGGTAATTTTAAAAGTGTACATATTAGCTTGATCAGGGTAGACTCAAGAGTTTTGTGTAATTAATTGGTCTGTTTACTTCATACATTTTTGCTTATTTCCTCCACTCAGGATATTGACAGGTTTTTTACAGTGATCCAATAGAGTGGCTGAAATCAAGGAAGGGGAAGAGTAAAAAGTACATTTGATTTGTCCCCACAGATGAAATTATTTAGGGAGCCTCAAGTCTTTGTGCAGGGACATAAACTGAATGCAAAGGAAGGATCATTAAATTCTGCACCTAAGCCACCTATGATTGAGAATTCAGATTGCAACCCGAGTCACCTACAAGAGGCACTTTTGCAATCTTTCACTCCAGCCATCTGTTTATATTCAACCAGTCTCATCATGACAAACTTGTCACATGCAAGATATGATTCCACACAAGCAAAACAACTATATCGTTTCTCTCCTTAATTTTAACTATGGACTGCAGGAAAAGTCCTGCTGAACTTCCTGACAAAAGGAAATGAGATCATACAATAGTAAAACAGAATTACATGAAACATTTCTGCAATCTGCCCTTGATCAAGTTAATATGCACACATTTATAATCTTTAGAATTTTTTTACACTTGTGTTGCTGCATCAAATCGCACTTTATAGTGGACTTTCTGTTACGAAGATGCTGTCTTGACTTTTGATAAAGAGAACCCTACTTTTTCAAAAGTGATCTCTACTATTATACAGAACTGGCCCGACTAGAGACACTGCTATTATATCCCGTTCAACCTGCAATGTGGTGAAAGGATGGACTCTGAGTGAGCATTGGGGCAGGAGTAAGTTTCTCTATAACCCAAGAGATCAGCTACTTTGCTGGCTTTTAAGTCTTGAGCCACCTTTGCTATTTTTTTCAGTGGTGCTGCGTAATGTCAGGTTATCTCAATTAAAACGGAACATTTGAAAGTTATGTGTTACTTTTCTAATAGTGTAGTCTGTTGCATTCTCACATCAAGCACATAGTAGTTAGTACCTTCCCAAGTAACAAGGATCTTTTGAGTAGAACACTCACATTTAGGCTGATGCTTCCAAATCTTCAGCCCTTCTTTACAATTAAAGCACTAATTTGCCATGATTGCACTATAAATGGCTCCAAAAATTAGGGACCTCTTTTATGGGAACAGAGAAGTTAAAGAAGGAATCCAATAGAAATTTTCAAAATTTTGAAAGGTTTTGATAGGAACAGTGAAAGATTTGTTTCAACTGTTCGCGAAACAGTAACAAGGGGGCATAGACTTTTTAAAATTCATTCATGGGACGTGGGCGTCATTGGCAAGGCCAGCATTTATTGCCCATCCCCAATTGCCCTTCAGAAGGTGGCGGTGAGCTGCCTTCTTGAACCGCTGCAATCCGTGTGGTGAAGGTTCTCCCACAGTGCTGTTAAGTAGGGAGTTCCAGGATTTTGACCCAGCGATGAAGAAGGAATGGCGATATATTTCCAAGTCAGGATGGTGTGTGACTTGGAGGGGAATGTGCAGGTGGTGTTGTTCCCATGTGCCTGCTGCCCTTGTCCTTCGAAGTGGTAGAGGTCGCGGGTTTGGGAGGTGCTGTCGAAGAAAACTTGGCGAGTTGCTGCAGTGCATCCTGTGGATGGTACGCACTGCAGCCACGGTGCGCAGGTGGTGTAGGGAGTGAACGTTTAGGGTGGTGGATGAGGTGCCAATCAAGCAGGCTGCTTTGTCCTGGATGGTATCAAGCTTCTTGAATGTTGTTGGAGCTGCACTCATCCAGGCAAGAGGACAGTATTCCAGCACACTCCTGACTTGTGCCCTGTAGATGGTGGAAAGGCTTTGGGGAGTCACTCACCGCAGAATACCCAGCCTCTGACCTGCTCTTGTAGCCACAGTATTTATGTGGCTAGTTCCAGTTAACTTTCTGGTCAATGGTGACCCCCAGGATGTTGATGGTGGGGAATTCGGCGATGGTAATGCTGTTGAATGTCAAGGGCAGGTGGTTAGACTCTCTTTTGTTGGAGATGGTCATTGCATGGCACTTGTCTGGCGCAAATGTTACTTGCTATTTATCAGCCCAAGCCTGGATGTTGCCAGGTCTTGCTGCATGTGGGCACGGACTGCTTAATTATCTGAGTGGTTGCGAATAGGAACATAGGAACATGAGTAGGCCATTCAGCCCCTCATGCCTGCTCTGCCATTTGATAAGATCAAGGCTGATCTGTGATCTAACTCCATATACCTGCCTTTGGCCCACATCCCTTAATGCCTTTGGTTGCCAAAAAGCTATCTATCTCACAATTAAATTTAGCAATTGAGCTAGTATCAATTGCCATTTGCGGAAGAGAGTTCCAAACTTCTACCACCCTTTGTGTGTAGAAATGTTTTCTAATCTCGCTCCTGAAAGGTCTGGCTCTAATTTTTAGACTGTGCCCCCTACTCCTAGAATCCCCAACCAGCGGAAATAGTTTCTCTCTATCCACCCTATCTGTTCCCCTTAATATCTTATAAACTTCAATCAGATCACCCCTTAACCTTCGAAACTCTAGAGAATACAACCCCAATTTGTGTAATCTCTCCTCGTAACTTAACCCTTGAAGTCTGGGTATCATTCTAATAAACCTACGCTGCACTCCCTCCAAGGCCAATATGTCCTTCCGAAGGTGCAGTGCCCAGAACTGCTCACATTACTCCAGGTGCGGTCTAACCAGGGTTTTGTATAGTTGCAGCATAACTTCTGCCCCCTTGTACTCTAGTCCTCTAGATATAAGGGCCAGCATTCCATTAGCCTTATTGATTATTTTCTGCACCTGTTCATGACACTTCAATGATCTATGTACCTGAACCCCGAAGTCCCTTTGGACATCCACTGTTTTTAACTTTTTACCATTTAGAAAGTACCCTGTTCTATCCTTTTTTGATCCAAAGAAGATGACCTCACATTTGTCTGCATTAAATTCCATTTGCTACAGTTTTGCCCATTCACCTACCATTCATATCAATACCCCTTTGTAATTTTATGTTTTCATCGACACTGCTTACAATGCCACCAATCTTTGTGTTATCAGCAAACTTAGATATGAGACTTTCTATGCCTTCATCTAAGTCGTTAACAAATACTGTGAATAATTGAGGCCCCAAGACAGATCCCTGCGGGACTCCACTAGTCACATCCTGCCAATGTGAGTACCTACCCATTATCCCTTCTCTGTCGCCTTTCGCTCAGCCAATTTCCTAACCAAGTCCGTACTTTTCCTTCGATTCCATCGGCTTCTATCTTAGCTAACAGTCTCTTATGTGGGACCTTATCAAATGCCTTCTGGAAGTCCATATAAATAACATCCATTGACATTCCCCTGTCCACTAATTTAGTCACCTCTTCAAAAAATTCAATCAAGTTTGTCAGGCACGACCTACCTTTCACAAATCCATGCTGGCTCTCTCTGATTGAACACCTCCAGAATTTTCAGTTAGTCACCCTATCCTTAATTATAGACTCCAGCATTTTCCCCACAACAGATGTTAGTCTAACTGGTCTATAATTCCCCGGTTTCCCTCTCTCTCCTTTCTTAAAAAGCGGAATGAAACAGAACACTGTGCAATCACCAGCGAACATCCCCATTTCTGACCTTATGATGGAGGGAAGGTGATTGATGAAGCAGCTGAAGATGGTTGTGCCTAGGACACTGCCCTGAGGAACTCCTGCAGCAATGTCCTGGGGCTGAGATGATTGGCCTCCAACAACCAGTACCATCTTCCTCCAGCCACTGGAGAATTTTCCCCGATTCCCATTGACTTCAATTTTACTAGGGCTCCTTGGTGCAACACTCGGTCAAACGTTGTCTTGATATCAAGGGCAGTCACTCTCACCTCACCTCTGGAATTCAGCTCTTTTGGCCAGGTTTGGACCAAGGTGTAATGAGGTCTGGAGCCGAGTGGTCCTGGCAGAATCCAAACTGAGCATCGGTGAGCAGGTTATTGGTGAGTAAGTGCCATTTGATAGCACTGGCGACGACACTTTCCATCACTCTGCTGACGATTGAGAGTACTCTGACAGGGCAGTAATTGGCCGGATTGGATTTGTCCTGCTTTTCGAGGACAGGACACACCTGGGCAATTTTCCACATTGTCGGGTAGATGCCAGTGTTGTAGCTGTACTGGAACAGCTTGGCAAGAGGCGTGGCTAGTTCTGGAGGACAAGTCTTCAGCACTACAGCCGGGATGTTGTCGGGGCCCTTAGCCTTTGTTATATCCAGTGCACTCAGCCAGCCGTTTTTTGATATCACGTGGAGTGAATTGAATTGGCTGAAGACTGGCTTCTGAGATGGTGGGGATATCGGGAGGAGGCAGAGATGGATCGTCCACTCGGCACTTCTGGCTGAAGATGGTTGCAAATACTTCAGCCTTGTCTTTTGTACTCACATGCTGGACTCTGCCATCATTGAGCTTGGGGATGTTTTCAGAGCCTGCTCCTCCCTTTAGTTTTTAATTGTCCATCACCATTCACGACTGGATGTGGCAGGACTGCAGAGCTTTGATCTGATCTGTTGGTTGTTGAATTGCTTAGCTCTGCCTATAGCATGTTGCTTCCGTTGTTTAGCATGCATGTAGTCCTGTGTTGTAGCTTCACCAGGGTAGCACCTCATTTTTAGGTACGCCTGGTGCTGCTCCTGGCATGCTCTTCTACACTCCTCATTGAACCAGGGTTGATCCCCAGGCTTGTTGGTAATGGTAGCGTGAGGAATATGCCAGGCCATGAGGTTACAGATTGTGCTGGAATACAATTCTGCTGCTGCTGATGGTCCACAGTGCCTCATGGATGCCCAGTTTTGAGTTGCTAGTTCTGTTCTGAATCTATGCCATTTAGCACGGTGGTAGTGCCACACAACACGTTGGATTGTGCGATGGTCACTCGTACCAATACTGTCATGGACAGATGTATCTGCGACAGGTAGATTGGGGACAAGGTCAATTAGGTTTTTCCCTCCTGTTGGTTCTCTCACCACCTGCCGCAGGCCCAGTCTGGCAGCTACGTCCTTCAGGACTCGGCTAGCTCAGTCAGTGGTGGCGCTACCGAGCCACTCTTGGTGATGGACATTGAAGTCCCCCACCCAGAGTACATTCTGTGCTCTTGCTACTCTCAGTACTTCTTCCAAGTGGTGCTCAACATGGAGGAGGACTGATTCATCAGATGAGGGAGGGCAGTAGGTGGTAATCAGCAGGAGGTTTCCTTGCCCATGTTTGACCTGATGCCGTGAGATTTCATGGGGTCCAGAGTCAATGTTGAGGACTCCCAGGGCCACTCCCTCCTGACTGTATATCACTGTACCGCCATCTCTGGTGGGTCTGTCCTGCCGGTGGGACAGGACATACTCAAGGATGGTCATGAAAGAGTCTGGGACGTTGGCTGAAAGGTATGATTCTGTGAGTATGGCTATGTCAGGCTGTTGCTTGACTAGTCTGTGGGACAGCTCTCCCAATTTTGGCACAAGTCCCCAGGTGTTATTGAGGAGGACTTTGCAGGGTCGATTGGGCTTGATTTGCCTTTGTCGTGTCCGGTGTCTAGTGGTCCGATGCCGGGTGGTCCATCTGGTTTTATTTTTATTATGACTTTTTGTAGCAAGATTGTACAACTGAGTGACTTGCTAAGCCATTTCAGGTGGCGATTAAGAATCAACCACATTGCTGTGGGTCTGGAGTCACATATAGGCCAGACTGGGTAAGGACGGCAGGTTTCCTTCCCTAAAGGACATTAGTGAACCAGATGACTGAGAATTACAAGACTGCAGGAAAAAGTTAGAAGAATTTTTTTTTCCCGCAGAGGATTATTACAACATGGAATGCTTCACCACAAGTGGCTATCGAGGCAGAGATTGTAACATCTGAAATGGAACTGGTAAGCTGTTTGAAAAGAAACTATATTAGAGGATAGGAGAAAAAACATGTAAATGATATTACAGTGGAGAGGCAGCATCTGTGCAGAGAGAGGCAGAGTTAACGTTTCAGATCGATGACATTTCATCAGATCTCAACATCAACCTGAAATGTTGATTCTTGTTTCTCTCTCCACAGATGCTGCCTGACCTGCTGAATGATTCCAGCATTTTCTGTTTTTATTTCAGATTTCCAGCATCTACACTATTTTGCTTTTGTTTTAGGGTAGATATCTCCAGTTGAGGAGCTAACACTGGTGTAATGGGCCAAATGGCAGTCTGCTGTGCTGTAACTTCTATGATTCAATCATGAAATTATAGGGCTTTAAGGATTGCCATCTTGTAGGATGTGAATATTTACACTAGAGCTTCAGTTGTCAATTAATTCTAAATGTAGGCAGCAGGAAGACAGTCAAAAGGGAAATCAGATCACAACTTGAAGTGACGGACCACTATGGCTTCATATAAAGACGCAAACCAAGAAAATTAATCCTGTTGCATTGGTACATTCTAACCTCAGGAAACAGGTTTTTGGCACCTTGTAGTAAGGTAAAAGCCACTGTTACACAATACAGTGTAAAAATACCTGAACCAAGATCCAGTCACCTTATAATAGAAATAGTTATATAAAGCAGATCCTTATACATATGATGTATTTCACTAGTGTTTTTTTAAAATAATTTTATTAGTTAACTCAGTCCGTTGTTATTTATTTAAAGAACAGTAAAACTAGGGGTGGCACAATATATTAGTATTATAACATAATATGCCATACAATGGTAAAACCTAAGGGTTTGCTCCCATTATTCTCCACGTTTCTACTTTCAAACATCCCATCATCAAAGATACCAAGCAAAGATTAGGGGTTTCCTGGAGGGATGGAGAGGAAAGCTTCCTAACAGTAGGCTCAAAAGCAGCATTGGGGGAGGCTTGCAAGAAGATTGTGCGTTTCTTAGTTAGGGAACAGTGCACAGCACTGGTGGTGTGTGTGTGTGTGTGTGTGTTCTCTTCCCTCTCCCCAACTGTCACAATTCCAAATAATTTTAAAGGTACTTCTGAGAAATGGAGTACAATTAGAGCTCATCCAATGGCTCAATGGATAAATGCACCACCGGGTGCAGTAATAAGGCGCAGATCAGGAAGAGCCCAGGTTTGATCACAAAAAAAGTACCATGATTATTAGATTTATCCAATATATAGAAAAAATTGTTTTCAGTAAATACCTAAAATAACTGTGTAAAAATGTACACTAATTAAGGGATTGTTATCTTAACAGCATATTGCATTCGGTCATGGAATGTTGGTTCATGCTTGTGATCCCAATACTGTCAAGTTGCCAATCACAACTGCAGAGTTATGGAGAAGCAGCAACTGGCAGTTAAAAGGTTTCCCACTGTGAGGAGAAATCAGGAGTACCAACCCCAGACTCTCTACCACATCTCACCACCAGTTCAGAGTGGCACTGGCAGAAGTCTAGAAGCAGACGGGTCACTTTCCTTCAAAGGTGCAGATGGTATACTGCACAGTAAGCACGGAAAAGGGGGGGAAACCAGTAATGGCCTTACTAAAAGTATAATTTAAAAAAATGAATATATAGCTTATGCCAATTTTTGGGGGGATAACCAGCACTATATCACAGCCCAGAAGCACTGCTGCACCGAGAACCATTTTTCTTGAATTAAAAAGGGTGAACATTAGCGTCTATCCTGAAAGAAATAGTTATAGATTTTAACTAAGTTACTATGTGCAAAGATCCAAATTGAACTGGATTTTAGACCACATAATGTACAGTGAATTATTGAAAGTTGTTCTGTTTAAGAACACTTCTCTGATGTCTCGTCCAGCAGACTATTACTGAGCCATATGAATAAACTCATTACCATTTTCTCAATATTTATCTTGATAATACGCATGAAAAAACAGCAATGTATACTATCATTCTATGTATACTTTACTGCAAAAGAGTCTATTTTCTCTAATCTGCTACTTCTGATTGTTTTAAAAATAAAAGTATAAACAGTTGTTTTCTGCCATCCTTCCCACCTTTAAATAATTGTAATTTGCCTGCAGACATCAGCACCATTGTCAGTACCATTCTGTCATCATCTGGTCAGAGGCCCACAATTTATGTCACTGCCAGTTCTCCACTTTTCATATTCATCTTTCACCAAGTTGGGGTGCTCTAATCAGGAACCCAGTTGAAAAATAGTAAAATTCAATTAAATTATGCGAAGCAAATTCAAAGATTGATCAAAACTGGGATTCAAATTCTAAATTACCCAGGTTACAGCTACTGGGCTGTATTTGATAAATAAATGGATCAGCTGGTGTGGGTCAGTTAAAAAAAAATCAGGACGAGTCAAGCTAGCGTCATTAAATTCAGAAGCCAATAATATGCCCTCTCTAAAAAGGATCAAACTATTTTGTTAAAGTATTGAATCAGCATACATTAAACAGGCTGTAGGGAAACCACATACCTTGTCATCAGCAGGACATTTGTACAAGTTCTGGAAAGTTGTATTGATGTTCTTGCAAAATCTGGGAGCAAACACATCCTTTTCTGGACCAAACTGATGACGAGACTGACGCACAATTGAGTCGATAACATACAGCCCTGGGACTTTGTATTCTGGTTTACACTGTGAATATATATTTAAATACAAATGAAGTACTTCAATAAGATGATGTCCAATTTACTTTGGAACTTTACAGTTATCTGCAACACTGATTAATACACTAGAAAAGTCAAGAGTGGCAAAATGTGGGTTTATGGCCACAATTCCCCACATGGCATGCTGTCAACCTGTTTGTATCACCCAGGTTAGATGCTACCTTAGGTCGAGGGCTTTCCTATACGGAGCAAAAATCAGAAATCAAATCACTGCAGGCCAACTGTATAGCTTCCCATAGGCAACTTAAAAGTAGAAAACCCTTCAGAGCAAATCGTCTCTCAGTCTTCTTGGCTGGAGAATTTAATAATGAAGAAAAAAAAAATGTTATTTAAACCGAAGACTGTTCTTTAAAAAATAGTAACACTTCAATAGCAAATGAATAGAACAAAGTAAATTAAAGTAGAAAAGTTTTTAAAAACTGTCTTTCAGGCTTCTACATTGAAGACCAAAAATATTCCACATAGTTAGGTGCTGCAGCTGATCACGTCATCAGCATTTTGTTCTCCAGTATATGGAATCTTTTCATGCACCAAAAAAAAATTATACCATATAAGTGATTTGATATCATTCCAGAGTAACAAAATGCATATATTACTGCAGTAACTGTTCAAAAATGTTATACTCCTTTCTCAAAACATCAATATATAGTAATTGGAGTCACTGATGAAAAAACTACCACTACCTAATACTTTGATTTGCAGAACACAGTGATATGGCAGTCAAGTGACAACAGGTTGCTGCATAACTTGCTGTGCCACAGAATGAAGCCACAATTCCCCATAGGGTGAACTTCAAGGGAAAGTGCTAAGCTAAAGCTATGCACCCTCTCAGAGGAGGGAAGAATCAAGTAATGAGTCAATATACCATTTTAGCAGCTGGTTGAAGGTTTTACCGGCAACGTGCCTGCCTTTTCTCTCAGCATAAGAACGATGTGTAGGAATAATAAAGTATAACAACATCTTAAATGTAATAGCTCAGCCATTATCGGCAGCCAACTCTACAAAGCCATGTGATGTCTGTTTATCTTGTGGCTGAGAGTCAGGATGATTGACAAGACATAAATGGTAAGCACCAACATGACAGAAAAGGATAATAAGATAAAAAGAGAGAAAAAAAAGGGAAAGGAGCAAGGGAAAAAGTATATCTTAGGTTATTAATGTAGATAAATTATGGACATCCAAACAGAAGAAAACAGATTTTGGCAAATTTTACTGTTTGTGAAGTATTTATACATGACAATATTTTTTAAGTTTGACTACTATGGGACATTACAGCTTTAAAATTAATTCATTCTATATATAATTATAGATTTCCCATAGCATTGCTCATGGGTAGTTCATAACCTATCACTATATCTATGCGTCTCTGAATACGTGTGCTATACACAATGTTTTCAGGTTAGGGGTTCCGTACTTTTTTTCCTTGCTCCTCTCTTTCCCCTTTTTCTCTCTTTTTAATCTTACTATCCTTTGTCATCTTGGTGTTTATTATTTGTTTGCATTTGTTTCCTGTGTCTACATTTTATTAAACAATAGGAACACGTGAATAATTGAGCCCAATTTTAAACTGGGTAAGAAAAAAAACTTCTGAAATAAATAAGTTAAATGAAAGTGCCTTATCACAACAGGGGAAAACCCAAAACCAAAAATGCAGAATACAGGCATTGTGGAGCAACAAGATCAAGAGTCTAAGTTATTTAAAAATATGGTGAAAAGATTAGATGTCATGGCTGCACATCCGTGTTGACAGAAAGGAAAGAAAATACAGGAAAATAAATGAAGCTGCAAGCCAGTAGAAAAAGTGAGTCCTTGACCTCCAAGGCACAGAAAGGCTCCTGGAAACAATAGCATTCAGATCTAATAATTTTAGGGAAAACTTACATTTTTAGGTTTTTTATAAAAGAAAGACTTGCATTTATATAACACCTTTCACGACGTTCCAAAGTGCTTTACAGCCAACGAAGCCTCGGTTTAAAGTCGCATCTGGAAGATAGCATCTCCCACAGTGCAGCACTCTCTCAGTACTGCACTGGATGTCAGCCAAGATTTGGTGCTCAAATCTCTGGAGTGGGACTTGAACCCACAATCTTCTGACTCAGAGACTGAGCCACGGCTCTTCCCTTTGTTAAATATATATATTAAATATAATATGTTTAATTTTAAATATAGAATGTTATTTATAGGGCTATAGTTACTTAGCCAGTCAGAATTATAAGCAATCTGATTGCTCAATATTGCACGTTCCAAATTGATCCCTTTCTGAGGGATCCCTGCTGATCAATATGTTAACAAATTGGCATGATTAAGTTGCTTATAAGTGCCTGAAAAGTGAGATATTTAACTTGTTTCTGCCTGTGGCACAAAAGCAAAGGACTGAGAACTACATTTTGAGTCATTCACATTTCAGACATTGAAAGTAGATTGCTTCAAGTAAGTGTGCATAATTGTATGGTGTCGTTGCTCACAGGGCATCACAGGATATACTGTTGCAAGGGGACAGACAGAATGTGCATTTCCAGTGAAAGAGATCTCCCCAAAGACAGTCAAACAAGTTTTTTGGTTGTTTCC
This sequence comes from Heptranchias perlo, assembly GCF_035084215.1. Classification (NCBI taxonomy): domain Eukaryota; kingdom Metazoa; phylum Chordata; class Chondrichthyes; order Hexanchiformes; family Hexanchidae; genus Heptranchias; species Heptranchias perlo. The sequence continues at coordinate 50,066,568 of NC_090332.1, read as the reverse complement.
TGAAAGATAAGTATTTTTCTTACCAACTCCAGCTGGGTAGATAAATACATACCAGTGTTACATAAATTTATCTCTGTGCTATTTGGGGGGGGGGGGGGGGTTAGTTTTTATCTTCACTTTCTATTTAGCAAAGGCCAAGAAATGTAATATAATTTAGATTTTTTTCTTGTTTGCACCTTTCCTTCCTTACCAAATATTTCTGCAGCAGTACTCAGCGTGAATCATTTTAAATTCAACAATATCGCTCCAAAATTGAATGTTATTCAGATCTTCCACAAGTTACTACTGGATAGGTTCAGAACCCAAACAACTAATATTCACAAACATAAAAGAGATGCAACTTCTGTAACCATTTAGAATACAGATCTATATATTAAAAATCTTACTTCTGTGCATACTTCCTGTGCGAGCTTTTCTATTATAAATTCCTATGTCAATATTCAAAATGGAAATTGCACATGTATAAGTGTCACATTGTAAATACCTCATGCCGTGGCATTGTAGCACATTAGTTTTGTGTCTCCCATCTCCTCCACTGTATTGCAGAGAAACTCCTATGCTGCAATTACTCTACTTCTCTGCTTTCCAAAGTGCTGTACACTTTGTCAAAATATAAAGATGGAATTATGACTTTAAACTGGAGACTGAGTTCAGTTTGCATGCCATGGTTGAATTATCCCTCTACCTCTAAGCCTTTCATCTAAATGCTACTAGTGGTTTTGACTCGCCATGTGGAAAACCATGGGACATCAATGAATACAAGGTAAAAAGACCTGCTCCAAGTTGTTCCCCACTTGTCAGTTTTTCCCACAGTTGTATGTGTATGGCGCTTTCACTATATTTGCTGACTGTGATCAACTATTTATACAGATTTTTGCTTTCAAAGCTCCCCAAGAAAAAGTTGAAGAATTTATGTCTTGCAATGCTCTGATGAACACATGTTGTGGTTACTCCTAAAAACTGTCTGAGAATTTTTGTTCCGTGTAATTTTCTATTTGAGGGGGCATGACTGGCAATGCAGTTAAGGGCTGGCATGCTCTGAACTTGCTGTCAATCATAAAAATCTCAAAGATGTAGGCAATATGGCATATTGTGAGCTGCAGGCTGATAGCCAGAGTCTCTTCTGATAAAAGAGATGGGTCTGAACACCTGTAAGGCTCAGGATTGTAAGATGGGCATTCTCACGAAAAACATTATTACAGCCATATCTAACACAGAAAATCTTAATTGTGTAGGAAAATGTAACCATTTGCTTTTAACTTTTGTAATTTTTTTTGCATTATAAACCTTATTTCCATAAGTTAGTGTTTGATCTAATGGCAAACCCGTATTGGTGGGCAAAAGGATTTACAATTTTTTTTGGGGGGGGTGGAATTTGATTGGTGCACTTTTTTTTTGCTATTGTTCACTGCCAATTTAATTCATAGGCCTAGAAATTCAATGATGTCTCGCCCGTTTTACAGGCATAAAATGGGCGCTAACGTGTTCAACACTGCAGTCAGCATGCACGCACACATTATGAACCAGAAGATGTATGCTGGTATAAGCATCAAAACATGCGTCCAGGCCTATTTGCTTATGCAAAGAGCCTAGCACCTGTTGATACCTCCTTTACTAAACTGATTTGCCGCGAGGCAGCTGGATTAGCTGCATTCAGGAAAACCAGGTCTACATGCAGTCATAGGAACAGGAATAGCCAATTCAGCACCTCAAGCTTGTTCCATCATTCAATTAGATCATGGCTGATTATCTAAACTCCATCTACCTGCCTTGGTTCCGTAACACTTAATACTCCGGCCAACAAAAATCTATCACAGTTTTGAAATTTTAAACTGACCTAGCCTAAACAGCTTTTTGGACGAGAGTGTTCCAGATTTCCACTACCCTGTGTGTGAAGAAGTGCTTCCTAATTTTAATAAAATAAAATTGTTGGACTATAACTTGGTGTTGTAAAATTGTTTACAATTCCTAATTTTAAGGTTATGCCCTCCTTGTTCTGGACTCCCCCACCAGATGAAACAGTTTCTCTCAATCTACCCTATCAACTCCTTTAATCATCTTAAACACCTCAATTAGTTCAACTCTTAATGTTCTATACTCAAGGGAATACAAGCCTAGTCTATGCAATATGTCATCTTAATTTAACCCTGTTACCCCTGGCATCATTCTCATGAATCTGCACTGCACCCCCTCCAAGGCCAATATATCCTTCCTAAGGTACCGTGCCCAGAACTCAACAATGTACACTAAATGGGGTCTAACCGGTCCTTCATATAACTGTAACATAACTTCTACCCCTAGTATTCCAGCGCCCTCGCAAGAAAGACCAACATTCTATTAGCCTTTTAAATTATTTTTTATACCTATCCATTATCTTTGTGATTTCTGTACTTGGACGCCTAGATCTCTCTGCTCTTCCACAGTTCCTAAGCTTCTTACTGTTTAGAAAATACTCTGATCTTTCTTCCTTAGGTCCAAAGTGGATGACCTCACACTTCACTGCAAATGCCACAGTTCTGTCCACTTGCTTAAACCATTAATGTCCCTTTGCAACTTTCTGCTCCAATCTACACTATTTACTGTGCCATCTAACTTGGTGTCACCAGTAAACTTGGATATGCGGCTCTCTATTTCTTCATCTAAGTGAATTATAAATATGGTGAAAATATGAGGCCCCAGTACAGATCCCTGAAGGTCACCACGAGTCATCCTGCCAATTTGTATCCATTATCCCTACTCTCTTGTCTCCTATCTCCGAACCAATTCCCTAGCCATGTCGATAGGTTGCCTCCAATTCTACACGCTCTCATTTTTGTGAACAGTCTCTTACGTGAAACCATATTGAATGCCATCTGGAAGTCCACAGAAATAACATCCATAGACACTATCTATGGACTTATCTATCACACTAATTAGCTCTTCAAAAAATTCAACCAGCTTCGTTAGAAATGATTTACCCTTTACAAATCCATGCTGGCTCTCTCTGATCAGTTCTTTTTTGTCCAAGTGCTCAGACACTCTGTTCCTAATAACAGATTCTAGTAACTTCCCCATAACAGATGTTAAGACTAATAGGCCTATAATTTCCTAGTTTATCTCTCCTACCCTTCTTAAATAATGGAGTGACAGTGGCAATTTTCCAAACCAAGGGGACAATTTCTGAATCAAGAGTTTTGGGAGATCATGACTAAAACATCTACAATTTCCTCATCTACTTCTTTTAATACCCTGGGGTGGAAACCATCAGGTCCTGGAGATTTGCCTACCTTTAGTCTCATTATTTTTCCATTACCATTTTTTAAAAACTTATACTGAATCTAGTAAGTTCCTCACCTTGATTTATTTTTAGTTTTTCTCCTATCTCTGGTACTTCATCCTCATCCTCTACTGTGAAGACCAATGCAAAGTATTTAACAAGTCTGCCATTTCCTTATTTTTAATTACAATATCACCTGCATCAGTCATTAAGGGAACCACATTACTCTTAGCCACTCTCTTTCTCTTAATATATTTGGAAAAACCTTTAATGTTGTCCTTGATAAACCTCTCAAATCTTTTCTCGTATTTCCTTTTTGCAGCTCTTATCACTTTCTCAGTATCCCATTTATCCCATTGCTGTTCTTTATATCTCTCACAGTTTGTGGGATTTCAAACCCCTCCTGGTCGCTACCTCGACCCTCTCTCCCAATCGCCTCCCTCCTGCAAGACCTGTTTGTATCAATGGCAACGGCCCAAAATTTTAATGGTCTTCGCCGGCGAGCTGCCTGAGGATGCCCAGCAGGCACCTGCAGCTCGCTGGATTGATGTAAATGACGCAGAATATTGGGCGGGCCTTCCCGTTCCAGTGCAGGGATCACACTCAGTGTGCCAATTTGCCTGCCATAGTCCTTCTGACTTCATGATGATTAGTTTTCATTCCTGGTTGCTACTTGCTGATTGGATATGTTCCCTACCTATTCAGGTGTGATTTGTTGCTAATTTAGCAACAGGTGTGATGCTCAAAATGAGATTCACAAAATGCACAAGACAATGATTTTATGTTGCTTCAAACAGAAATTGATTACTTTAATGTTATGTAATCACAGGCAAACATCACAAAATTTACATTAACTAGAATCTTGTATTGATTGTAACATAGTAATGAAAACAAGAGAACATTTTTAGGTCTCCTATCCTGCATGTAAAGGCTTATTGCATCACTGTTTGATTTCCGCTCCAAAGCAACATGTGCAAATACTACAAAGTACATCAAAATACTTACACTAGATAGACAGACATTACAGATGCATACCCACAAAATGTATTGAAGATAGAAGAGTTTGTGCTCAACAAAAATGTATTGTTATACTGTTTTATACAAACGTGTGTGTGTATATCCACACACGTATATATAAATATCAACAGACACACCTGTGTATATACATATACAAAGTGTGTATATGTATAGACACACCTGCGTGTACACACACCCACCCACACCCGTGTCACACACACATCTACACCAGTGTCCACGCACACACATCCACATCGTACGTGCGTCTGTACACCCGGGCGCAAACGCACACCTCCGCTCGCGCGTCTGTACACCTGGGAGCAAAAACACACACACACACACACACACACCCCCACCCCCCTGCGTGTGCACAATGCCCACGCACGTAGGCATACACATGTTATATACACATTATGGACATATATACATATATACACATTATATACATATTTCATGGCAGATGAAATTCAACACAGAGAAGTGCAAGTAATACATTTTGGTAGGAGAGGCAATATAAACTAAATGGTACAATTTTAAAAGGGGTACAGGAACAGAGACACCTGGGGGTGTATGTACACAATCTCTGAAGGTGGCAGGACAAGTCGAGAAGGCTGTTGAAAAAGCAAATGGGATCCTGGGCTTTATGAATAAAGGCATACAGTAAAAAAGTAAGGGAGTTATGCTAAACCTTCATAAAACACTGGTTAGGCCTCGCACCACACTTTAGGAAGGATGTCAAAACCTTAGATAGGATGCAGAAGAGATTTAATGTGAATGGTACCAGGGATGAGGGACTTCCGTTATGTGGAGAGATTGGAGAAGCTGAGGTTGTTCTCCTTAGAGCAGAGAAAGTTAAGAGGAAATTTGATAGAGGTGTTCAAGATCAGGAACGGTTTTGATGGAGTAAATAAGGAGAAACTGTCTCCAGTGGCAGAAGGGTTGGTTACCAGAGGACACAGATTTAAGGTGATTCGCAAAACAACCAGAGGTGGCACGAGGACACTTTTTTTTAAACAGAGTTGTTATGATCTGGAATGCCCAAAAGGGTGGTGGAAGCAGATTCAATAATAACTTTCAAAAGGGAAGTGGATAAATACTTGAAGGGAAAAAATTTACAGGGCTATGAGGGAAGAGCAGGGAAGCGGGGCTAATTGAATAGCTCTTTCAAAGAAGTACAATGCGCCGAATGGCGGCCTCCTGTGCTGTAACTTACTATGATACACACTTATATACATATATATACACACATTAAAAAAAATAGAATCATTGAAATTTACAGCACAGAAGGAAACCATTCAGCCCATCTATGCCCCCTGGTTTTTGACCTCTCTGCCATGGGAAATAGGTCCTTCCTATCCACTCTTCTCTAGGCCCCTCATAATTTTATATACCTCAATTAAATCTCCCTGCAGCCTCCAAAAGAAAACAACCTCAGCCGATCCAATCTTTCCTCATAGCTAAAATCTTCCAGTCCTCGTAACATCTTCGTAAATCTCCTCTGTACCCTCTCTAGTGCAATCACATTTTTCCCATAATGTGGTGACCAGAACTGTATGCAGTACACACACGCGCGCATACACACACACGCACTCCTGATTGCTACCCAATAGCCTGAGCTGGATGTGTCCATGGGTGGGCGTTAGGGGAGGAGAGGATCAAACTCCGTTGTAATTCCTCTATGGCTAAACATGGTCAACATTCACTTTCTAGATTCCCAAATGAACAATAGCTACTTGGGCGAGTTATTGGAGGGTAACTCTTGGCTATGAAACCCCAAGCAAAGACTAAACTCCTTCAGGAGAGAAGAGGGATGGGAGGGGAGATATCAAGTTATTCGTTACAAAGTAGTAATTCAATGATGGCAACTTTGGGTTTAAAATTTTTTTAAAAAGCATTAGCTAAAAGATGGGGAATAACTGCACTGTTGAATGCAATTTCAATTGCAGTTGCAGTATTCACTATATTTCCACTTTATATAATCCAACAAACAAATAAGCTTTCTAAAATAAACGTACAGTATCAAAATACAGTGGCCCAGATTTTGCTCGAGCGGGGCATCACGCTCCGTTAGTTAGACTATCCAGTGTGCCCAGTTAGACTTTTTCCCTCACACTTCAGCTCGAAAAATTTTTGCCCTGCAAGTTGCTGGAAGTGCAAGCAAATAATGGCGTGACTATCTCCTTAACCAATGAGATTTAAGGATTGAGAAAAAAGAGTAATGGCGGAGAAGGAAATAGGATGAATTAGTGTCAAATCAGGTACAGAAAGAGAAAGAAAGATACGCACGAACATACAAATTAAAAGCAGGAGTAGGCCATTCGGCCATTTGATAAGATCATGGCTGATCTGATTCTGACCTCAACCCTACTTTCTCGTCTACCTACTATAACCTTTGACTCCCTTGTTAATCAGGAATCTATCTAACTTAGCCTTAAAAATATTCAATGACCCTGCCTCCACCGCTCTCTGGGGAAGGGAGTTCCACAGACTCACGACCCTCTGGGAGAAAAAAAATTCTCCTCATCTCCATCTTAAATGGGAGACCCCTTATTTTTAAACTGTGGCCCCTAGTTCTAGTCTTTTCCACAAGGGGAAACATCCTCTCAGCATCTACCCCTTCTAGTCCCCTCAGGATTTTATATGTTTCACTAAGATCACCTCTCATTCTTCTAAACTCCAACGTACACAGGCCCAACTTGTCCAACCTTTCCTCATAAGATAACCCCCTCATCCCAGGAATCAGTCGAGTGAGCCTTCTCTGAACCGCCTCCAAAGCAATTATGTCCTTTCTTAAATAAGACAACCAAAACTGCACACAGTATTCTAGATGTGGTCTCACCAATGTCCTGTACAACTGTAGCAAAACATCTCTACTTTTATATTCCATTCCCCTTGCAATAAATGACAACATTCCATTTGCCTTCCTAATCACTTGCTGTACCTGCATACTAACTTTTTGTGATTCACGTACTAGGACACCCAGATCCCTCTGTGCCTCAGAGTTCTGCAATCTCTCTCCATTTAAAATAATATATACTGCTTTTCTATTCCTCCTGCCAAAATGGCAAGTTCACATTTTCCCACATTATACTCCATCTGCCAAATTTTTACCCACTCACTTAATCTATCTATATCCCTTTGCAGACTCCTTATGTCCTCTTCACAAGGTTAGATTAAGAGAGGGTAAAAAAAGAGACACAAAGGAAAAGTAAGATTTTTTTTTAAATGTCTAAGAACAATGTACTACCTGTAGGAATGAGACTCCATAGTTTCCATTGTTCTCTTTCTGGGCTGGAGAGGTTGAGTGGCATGGCAGGAAAACATGCACGGGTGGCCGTGCACGTGTGTACAGACATGCGCGGCAACGGTGTGGGGGATTACAGATGCGTGCCGCGGAGGTGTGTGCATGCACAGACGCGCGTAGTTGCATACTGTGTGTGCGCATATATGCACATGGGTGTGGGTGTGCGCGTGGACACTGGTGCAGATGTGTGTGTGACATGGGTGTGGGTACGTACACACGAGTTCGGGTGGGTGTGTCGATATACACACACACTATGTACATACGTGTCTGTTGGTACATTTATATATACACGTGTGTGGATATATATATATATATATATATAAATAAAATATATAAACACACTTTCATAACGAATATAAATCTAATCATTAAAAAGGTACTTATGCTGTTAGGTACCAGCCCTAAATTTCTGCGGTAAATTTAATTGGCAACTAATGTAGCAATTTCTTGAAACTCACGTGGAAGTCGAGGGTGAGCTGCAGTTTTCACGAGGCTAATGGCAGGAGCGATGCAAATCATCCAGCAACTTGTGGTGATTCGCAATTCACAGGGTATCTTCCTCAACATAAGTTGCTGTATGATTTATACATTAATAACAGCAAAATCTGAGCCATTATGTTGTACATGGAGGGTAGGAGACAAAGCAATGGCTGAAAACAGCCCCTGCTATTGCCATAACAAGGAATCACCAGTCAAGGACAGGGAGGAATCTATAATATGTTGCAAGTACAATTTTTCTGTCAATGTAAAAAATGCATTCATTCTTTTTAAGAAGGTGAATATAACTTATGCAAAAACTTTGAACAGATAGTTGTTACAAAGTCTATTGCAGCTGGATCTGGATATCTCCCAAGATCTTTGATAATTCATTTTAGGCAAGAAATTCCTAATAACACTGTTGTTAAAAAGTTGCTCAAGATCAGATTTTCAGAATACACAAGTTTCTGCATATTTTCACAGATTACCTGCAGGGTATTCCTGATTCTTTGAATGAATAATTCATACACATACAAATGGTATTTCATTTGGTATCCTATCATACCAAATACAGTACCTCAAGTGGATTACTACTGATGGTATGTGGAGGATACTGCAATGAAGAAAAGTATCAGGTTACCAATCTTCAATATGATCTCATTTGTAGCTTGAGGTTTATCCTCCACGTCAGGTCAACTGAATAGGTGAAATCAAAGCAACATGTATCTTTAAAAAAAAATTCAGTAGGCCGAGAATAACATAGAAACAGGAGGCCATTCAGCCCATTGAGCCTACTCTGCCATTTTGTAAGCCATTGTAGTTGCGCTTCCAGGCCTCTTTCCATATCTCTTCCTACCTTCATTTTTCAAGTTTCACTTGGTCTAACATGATTATTCTGTTCTTAAGAATCTACAACTACAGCACATGCTCTTTTTTTTCCCAATAAAGGTAGCATGCAGGTGAACTGTATTTACACAAAGAATATAATTTTAAAACTACTAAGACCCAAGCACTCAAACAGTGCAGTAGGACTCATCTCTAAGGCCAGAGCATGTGGAGTCAGGGGACAAGTAGCAGAATGGATAGCAAGCTGGTTACAAAAGAGAGTAGGGGTTAAGGGTAGCTACTCAGATTGGCAAAAGGTGGGAAGTGGTCTAGGACTGTTGTTCACCATTTACACAAACGATGTGGACTCAGGAAGCAGAAGTACAATTTCAAAATTTGCAGATAACACCAAATTGGGAGGTATAGTTAATACTGAGGAAGACTGCAACAAATTACAAGAGGACATTAATAAACTTGCAGAATGGGCGTGTAATTGGCAAATGAATTTCAACATAGATAAGTATGAGGTGGTGCATTTTGGTAAGAATAAGGAGGCCTCATATATTGAAAAATAAGTGTCTAAATAGGGTAGAGGAGCAAAAGGATCTAGGGGGTACAGGTACACAAATCACTAAAAGTAGCAATGCAAGTTAATAAGGCCATAAAAAAAGCAAACAAAGCAGTGGGGTTCATTTCTAAAGGGATAGAATTGAAAAGCAGAGAAGTTATGTTAAACTTATATAGAACCTTGGTTAGACCACACTTACAGTATTGTGCAAAGTTCTGGTCTCCATATTATAAAAAGGACATAGAGGCACTGGAAAAGGTGCAGAAAAGATTCACAAGGATCATACCAGAACTAAGAGGTTATACCTATCAGGAAAGACGGGACTCTTTTCTCTACAAAAAAGACTAAGGGGTGACCTGATAGAAGTCTTTAAGATTATGAAAGGGTTTGATAGGGCAGATGTAGAGAACATTTTTCCACTTGTGGGGAATCCAAAACTAAGGGCCATAAATATGATATAGTCACCAATAAATACAATAAAGAATTCAGGAGGAACTTCTTTACCCAGAGAGTGGTTAGAATGTGGAACTCACTATCACGTGGAGTAGTAGAGGCAAATAGCATAGATGCATTTAAGGGGAAGCTAGATAATCACAAGGGAAAAAGGAATGGACAGTTACGCTGATAGGGGTAGATGAAGAAGGGTGGGAGGCGGCTCGGTGGAGCATCAACACCAGCATGGACCAGTTGAGCCGAATGGCCTCTTTCTGTGCTGTACATTCAGTGCAATTCTATGTAGACCACACAAGTTACTTTGCAATACGTTGCTTAGAAATGGATTTATCTCAGGTTTATAATTAGATGGGTCAAACACTTGCTTAGTTACATGGATCTCTAAATCCCACCAATGCAAAACTTGCAATGTAAATCCAGAATCATGGCCTGACCTGTCTTCAGAGGACAGCAAGATTCCACAGAGGTAGAGGTTAAATTCAGTGTGTTGTCAAAGCTGGTTAAGCAGTCCACTGGACCTCTGAGGAACATTTTGAATCTATTACTTCATATTAAAATGTTGAAAGAGCAAAGATTCTCAACTCTCCGATTTCTAAACATTTAAATTTCTAACTGCTGGAAGACAGCTCCAACAAGATGCCTGTACCCGAGCGTGGGCAGAGCTCTCTCCTAAACAGGACAGTTAAGAGTTTCAACCAGGCAGGAGGCAAACAATGTAAACAGGGTCCTGACTGGCTGGAACCAGAATAGCAGCTACTGATCTGAGACTAGGATTACCCATAGAAGCATGTCAAAAAAACAGAAGGGAAACAGAGTTACAAATATTCTTGTGATTTTTAAATCTGATACTCATTAATTCAAGCACCCACTGTTACTGTGCAACAATAATCCTGCATTCTGATGTCTTAAACTGAATGGTCTTGAAATCATCTAGTAAAGGAGATTTTACCGAGAGCTGGCTGAAACCCAATTCCATGAAAAGAGGTTCTACAAAGGCTATTGCTGGGAATTTTCTCAATTAAATTATAAATCTTGGCTCGTCGAATAAACACAGGACTTTATAGAATGTGGGCTGCCTACTGACACTTCGGACAACAGCTGGAAAAGATCATAAGAATCTCCCGCCGACATAGTGATCCAGCCCTCTGGCTCAGGAGTGACCGGAAACGGGAGCAGTTTGTCGAGAGGCATGGAGCAGGGATGGGCTGGGTGAAGAGGGATTATGGGGGACAAGATTGAGATTTGTGGTGGTGGGTGGTGAGACTGAGACTCGGTGGGATGGGGGGGGGGCTTGGTGAAATTGGGATGGGATGAGGGGAGATTGGAACTTGGGCAGTTAGGCAATAGGGCAAAGGGGTGGAGGGAGAGGGTGACAGGGGACTGGGGAGAAGGGCTCAAGAGAAGAAAGGGACACTGGGGAATAGGGATTCGGACTTGGACGAGGGGGGAGAAGAGGACTGGGGAATGTAGTGGGCTTGGTGCTCAGCATTTCCTGCAAAGCTGGGAGCACCAGCTATAGTGGTGAGTGAGAGTGCCGCAGAGAGAGGAGCAGCCAGGAAAGGAGTTCAACTTGGTGACTTTACTGTGGGTAAATGGTGAAAAATTGTTTCCACTGGTGTGCTAGGGGACAAAGACCAAGGATTCTAACTGTGCTCAAGGAATTGCACGCCCTGATTTAACATTGCAAGCTCCAACTGCCACTGTTCATGTCGATCTAGGAGGTAACCTTTCTATGATTCAATGATGATTCTACGAAAAGGAAATAGTATATGGCACAGCCTCAAGCTGCAGCCCAGCTCCCTCAGGACAACAAACCACACAAACGACCCGATCTCAACTTTCGGCTCCTCGCTTGAGATCTCCGAGTTTGTAACTGGAGCCCGAGGCTCATCCAAAATTGGGCCTCACTCCTCATTTTAGTAATATAGGCGAGCTGCTGGCACTTGTGGCGCCTCCTGAGGCAACTCGCCCAATGTTGAGGATCAAATTTGGGCCTCCTGCATCGCAGGGAACCAAATGCAGGAAGGTTGATCACAGGCCGGCAGTAGTGATTCGGAGCCAGGAGAGACACTCTTTGCCTACCATTTCTTCAGCAGCCTTCAATGGTTCCTTTAAGGACCGCTGTAGATCTGGAAAAACGAGGCGGAGCTTGCATGGTGCATGCGCCACTTAGTTTTTCTACTCATTTTGCAGAAGGGTCCTGAAACAGGCACAGGACCCTTCTTTGCATATTTAAATTAATCCACCGCTGATTTCAGGCAGCCGCCAGTGCTGCCTAAAAGCAGCGAGGACCAATATGACGGCGATCCTGCTGCTGGTGCAGGTTAGGTGCTTCCTAAACTTCGGAAAGCGGTAAGACAAACATTTCACTAGACAATGATTTACACTAAAAACTGCTAAACAAATTTTATTAAACAGTAAATCAATGAGTGAACAAAAACGACACACAGTACAACTATAGCAGATGCAGGTTCAATGATCCTTATCGTAAGATTGAAAATAGACAGCCATGTTAAACCGATATAAAATGAACCAGATATACTGCCGCTGACTATTAATCTTTATGCCGGGGGCGGGGGTTAGTAGCTGACCATCCACGGAGTCTCTCTGGTATATTTCTCTCTAATGACTTCAAACAGACTATTTAGTTTTACAAGACAGGTTGAATACATACTAATTATATCTATATACATATATATTGTGCACAGATCACTGAAGGTTCGTGACCAATGTCGAGAAGCTGTAGCTAAAGCTAACAGGGTATTAGGGTGTATTAATAGAACCATTCAGTATAAATCAAAGGACACCATTCTGTCACTATACAGGTTGCTAGTCAGACTGCATCTGGAGTACTCTGCCCAGTTTTGGCCCCCTCACATGATGGGTGATATAGTGGCCTTGAAAAAGATCCAAAGAGCAGCTACGAGAATGATTCCTAGCTTAAAGAATCTCAGCTATCCCGATAGGCTTAGGAACCTTGGTCTATTTACTTTAGTAAGGAATCTTACAACACCAGGTTATAGTCCAACAAATTTATTTTAAAATCACAAGCTTATTTACTTTACATCATATTTACTTTAGGGCAGTGTAGAGGCTACCCGATAGAGGTCTAAAAATAATTGAAGGATTGCATAGCGTCGCTATTGTTAGGTTATTCCAGTTAAACAGATTGGAGAGGACCAGGGGACATGAGTTTAAACTATGTAAGAGTAGGAATAGACTGGGTGTTAGGTGGTTCTTCTTTTCCCAGAGAGTTGAGAGCCTCTGGAATACATTGCCAGCTGGTATGATGGGTGCTGACTCTCTGCATGCCTTCAAGTGGGAGTTGGACCGGTTCTTGACTGGGATAGAGATCGCATCATACAGAAGGTAAGCCTTCATAAATAAGATTTGGTCCATGTGATCGCCTGGACTGGTTTTGATTGCCTGAGGGGTTGGTGAGGAATTTTGCAGAGTATTTTTGGCCCTAGGTTTTTTTGCCTCTCCCAGGAGATTACATGGCACCTGGAGGGTAGGAAGTGTCTAGTCATGATGCTCCAGCCATCATGAGTGTGGGACAGGCTTCATGGACAGTTGGTCTTTTCCTGCCAGTCAATTTCGTATGTTCGTAAATGCCACGGCCACCAAGCAGCGAGTGATGCCTGAGCCTAGAGAGCGAATATTTGAGTGCAGGAATTTCTCAGTGTTCTCACCAGAGGTCCGTACACCTGTACTTTGCAGCACTGCACCAGCCCAGTAACTACCTCATGGTGCCTGACAACTGAGATCCCATCCGCTGCGAGTTTGAGAGGAGTACAGGCATTTTGGACCACAGAGGAAGAATTGGCATGGGGAGTGAGATAAGGAGCATCCTCTCAGAGGGAAGGAAACCACAACTGTTCTGGGAACATAGAGGCGAATGAGCCAGTGATGAGGATTTAAAGCCAGGAGAAGGGAAAGAGATTTGAGAGGAGAGAAGCTGAACACTATCAAACAATAACTGGATAAATTCATCAAAGAATGTTATTAATTAACCACAGTCAATACTTCATCGATTCGTAGCATTTATTCAAGGAACTTATTTATTGAAGCAGTCAACCATTGACTAAACACGTTTCTGTCCAAAATACTCAGCAACATTGAAAATGACTATAATGGAAATGGAAAATGGCATACTCAGACAAATGGAAATTGTTCTGGACCCAAAAACATTCATTGATTAATTGATATAAAGCAGGCAAGTGCAAGAGGCAAGTCCAGGTGCACCATGCTGGTACAGTTGGTAGACCAAACATGAAGCGTGTGATTTTCCTGCATGCTATCCCAAATTGAATATACTCAGCCATCTGGAATAACAAATGTGAGTAATGTGGAAAGAGCCCACCTCGATGAGAAGCTTAGAATACTGATGGATGATGGGATCAAAAAAGGATATTAAAAGAATGAGCAAGACAAAAGAAAGGGCAAAATAATTTGCAAAGTGGATCTAGGGGCTCTCAATGTTGCCTCAAAAATTGATTAAGATATATATGATCAAAGTTTCACTTATTGTAAAAGAAGCTACCGACACACAAATATACCAAGCACTTGATTAAGCACTGAAAGTTTATATATCAATGATAAACTAAATACAAATTCTTACCCTTTGAATAAACTTTTCCACACTCTGTACCACATGTTTGTAGAACTGCAATGTAAAAGAAAAAATATAAGTAACAGACTAAACAAGTAACAACGATTCAAACTCAGGAAAATAGAAGGCTGCAGCCTCTCAAACACCTGTGATAAGAAATTCTTGGCAGCTGCTGATGGTGTTCCCATGGGAACAAGCTGGCTGAGCCAGGGGAATTTGAAGCTGAAGCAACTAATGAATTGGCCAGGACAACACATAACTATTTCATCAATTCCACGTCAGTTTTAACGATACCATCTTTAAAAACAAAAATCAAATTTTACTTTTTTAAAAAGAAAGAAATGGGCAAACTGTAAATTACTGAACTGAATAGCTGAATTACATTTCATTTCCCTATAGAATCATAGAACGGTTACAGCACAGAAGGAGGCCATTCGGCCCAGAGTCCGTGCTGGCTCTATACAACAACAATCCAGCTAGTCCCGCTCCCCCGCCCTATCCCTGTAGCCCTGCAATTTTTTTTCTTTCAAGTACTTATCCAGTTCCCTTTTTAAGCCATGATTGAATCTGCCTCCACCACCCCCTCTGGCAGTGCATTCCAGACCCTAACCACTCACTGTGTAAAAAAGTTTTTCCTTATGTCACCTTTGGTTCTTTTGCCAATCACCTTAAAACTATGGGCTCTGGTCCTTGACCTTTCTGCCAACAGGAACAGTTTCTCTCTATCTACTCTGTCTAACCCTCCATGATTTTGAACACCTCTATCAAATCTCCTCTCAACCATCTCTGATCCAAAGAGGTCAACCCCAGCTTCTCCAGTCTATCCACATAACTAAAGTCCCCTGTCCCTGGAATCATTCTAGTAAATCTCTTCTGCACCCTCTCTAAGGTCTTCACATCTTTCCTATAGTGCGGTCATGATGCCGAACCAGGCATCAAGGGGTATGGGGAGAGAGCGGGAATATGATATTGAGATAGAGGATCAGCAATGATCATACTGAATGGCGGAACAGGCTTGAAGGGCCGAATGGCCTGCTCCTGCTCCTATTTTCTATGTTTCTAGTATCAAATACACACAACGAGGAGTCTTATTGGACCAGAATGTGCTGCACCAGGGCATCTAACAGCATCTGCCGTTAGTTAGGCCTGCCCCTGCACCCTTCAGCTCAAAAAAGTTCTGCCTACAATGTTGCTGAAAGTGCGAGCTGATAACAGCAGTGAGGGAAACAGGGCATCTGAGACCTGAGTGGACAGGGCAACCAACAGGGTCTCTCCTTAAGCAATGAGATTTAAGGATTGGGAAATAAACACAGGAAGAACTGAGAAGGAGGGTGAATTAAAAGGGGTAAATTCAATGTTTCAATATCAGGTACAGAAAGAGAAATAAAGAAAGGGAAAAAAAGATTGGATCAAGAGAGTGAGAAAAAGAGAGACAAAAAGGAAAAGTAATTAAAAAAAGTTTTGAATTTTATATTTTTAAAATCTCCCTGAAAAATTCAAAACCTGAAAGAATGAGACTCCTCCACATGTAATAGTTAATTTTTGGTGCCAGAGGGGTTGAATGGCAGTCATTAATACTTATCATGTATTTAAATGGTACTTAAGCTTGTAATGACAAGACTTAACTTTCTGTGGCGAGCTTAATGGGCAATTAATGGGTAAATACAGCAAGTTCCTAAAACAAACGAGAAGCCCATGGGCGAGATGCCTTTTTCGCACAGCAAGAGCAACTCGGACAGTAACTTTCAGATATTCACATTTAACCGTGCATTTACTCCTCGCCTATGGCTGCTGTACCATTTACCCATAAATAACGCCGAGTGCTGTTAGCCTCGCCGTTATTTTGACAGCAAATTCTGATCCATTGTTACGGTTGCAGGTCATCCATATGACCAGATATCGGGCAGTAACAGTAAACTCTTGGTCGTTTGAGATGTGGAGCCTGTTTACAGCAGTGATTAGTGACACTGAATCTGAGAGAATATCTAGCATAGGCTGAAAATTTGTAAATACAATAACACTGCAAAAACCCAAAAATGAACTCGAGTTTTTGTGATGTTTCTATTCAAGTACGTATTCAGAATACTGAACAAAAGTAAACATTCTACACATTTTGTACTTTATGAAAGCTCTAGGGTATTCTCTATTGTCAGTGAATATTTTATTGCAAGCAGAGATGGATCAAACAGAACTGGATTGAGAATTACTCGATAATATTTATTGCCAAGCTGTCTGGTGCCAGGCATCATTAGTGGCCAACCTGCATAACATTCACTAGCTGTGAAGCACATCTATTTCTGTCAAACTGCTTTATATAAGGTGCTCTTTTTATTTTCTGAGTGTCTAAAACTTGAAGAAGGCCCAAATGGCATTCAGTGCCAGTTGCTACTGAAGTAGTGGTACCCGCCTAGGACAGCGCTAGAAAATGCAAGTGTATGGGGAAGACGATCGATGTGCCAGTTGATCATTTCAGACATTCTATAGAGAGTGCAGGCTGAGACCCTCAAGTAGATCTGACATGGGCCACTACTCAACTACTGTCTGTAGGAATCTAATAATTGTTGGTGTTTGTAAATTACTCAGGTTACTTAGAAATCAGCAAACGGCTTGTGAATTTTAAGCTACAAAATGAAATGCCTGGCTTTCATTCTTTTTTACATCTATAATAAAATGTGACATCTGGAGTGTGATGGATAAAATGCTAGACGCAAGACATTTATGTAGAGAGACTAGCAGCCTCCCATGTTGATGCGCACAATGAATCAGATGTTTGTGAGTAGTGTTATACCATGTAATAATCCATATAATGTACAATGTATTATTGTGCTAAAGTAGTCCTTTAAGGCCACAAAGTCTAATTGTTAAGTAAACAAAGCCTCAAGTCATTCCAGACGTAACTGCTGTTTAGCACATTTCAGTCTACAAAGTTCCCTGATTAGTCAGTTTCATGCTGCAGGTTAGAAGTGCAGTTCAGGAGCATTCAGCATTTCAAGATTCTTTTGCATCTGTGACAAAGTGAGACATGTCTCAGAGAATACACTCTGCCATTCTCTGTTGTCTTTGTGTCACGGGAGGTATCTGTGGGTGTGCACTCTCTCTTCTGGCTCTTTCTCATATTTTTGTCCTCTTTTTTTGGTTTTCTGTTTGTATACTTTTCTGATTCTCTATCCCTACATTTTTGTCTCTCTTCCTCCTTATTTGCTTCTCACCATCTGGTTCATGTTCTGTTTCTCTCTTTTT
Organism: Heptranchias perlo; assembly: GCF_035084215.1. Classification (NCBI taxonomy): domain Eukaryota; kingdom Metazoa; phylum Chordata; class Chondrichthyes; order Hexanchiformes; family Hexanchidae; genus Heptranchias; species Heptranchias perlo. The sequence continues at coordinate 50,048,816 of NC_090332.1, read as the reverse complement.
CTTGTCTTGGCCTGACACTCTCTTCATCTTGTCCGTACCTGTTCTTCTCCTCTGCTGTGCTTTCGGGTGGTGTGGTAATTGGGGCGCAGGGGGGAAGAAGAGATGGAATCCGGCCAGGACCAGGCTTTTGGGTTGCAGTTTGGGGAAGTTACCTGGCCAGGGGTGCAAGCCAACTTTTGGATGGCAGGTCAGGAAAGGAATCCAACCAGGACCACAGGCTAACTTACAGGTCATGACTGATGGAGGGACTCGGCCAAGGCCACCAGCTGGCTTTCAAGTCACTAGTTGGATCTAGGCTGGCCCACAGTCCAAAATACTACAGTGAGGCAGGTGGTGGGTGTGGCACATGCGCTACCTACCTTGGAAACATAAATCAGAACCTGGGAGCTGAAAGGCAAAAATATAAGCTATAATTTGTGACGACCAGACATAATGCACCATGACACTTCTCGGAAGTACAGGAAATGCGTGTTAATTACTTTTAATATATTACTAGGAAATTTTTTGCACTGCAGTGAAGTGTCAGCTTAAATTAGTGATCTCACTCTCGTGTTCAAGTGAGAGATTGAGTTTAATCCCCACTTCAGAACTTGAGTACACAATCTAGGTTAATACTCCAGTGCAGTACTGAGGGAGTGCTGCATTGTCAGAGGTGCTTTTGAACTTGGGCCTTCTGACACAACTGATCACTTGATCCATTCCAGCCAAGTATAAGGGATTCAAGGGATATGGGGATAGGTAGGAAAGTGGAGTTGAGGTAGAAGAGCAGCCATGACCTTATTGAATGGCGGAGCAAGTTCGAGGGGCCGTATGACCTACTCCTGCTCCTATTTTTTAATGTTCTTACAGTAAAACTTGGTGCCACAGAGACATGAATTGGAAATAAACCAGAAAATTAAAATGTTACAACAATAGCATGTCAGATGTGACAAAAGCTTGAGACAGCAAGTGTGATAAATAGGAAGTACATATCGTCACAAGACATTTAATATATTACAAGGTTTCCCATGAATCACAGGATATGCTATTTTATAAAAAGGGGTGTTTATGCCACAAAGGGCATAAGATCAAGGTCACTCTTTTACAGTAACATTTATTAAACGGTATTCAAGAATTTCTTATTTTGCCATGTGATTGAATTTCACAACTTTGAAAATTGTAAATGACTGGCATCTATTTTATATATATGCCTTTACACACGCAAACTGATATATTTCATTTTTATTCCTTACAATTTTTAAGGCTGGTAATAAACAGCAAAATGGCATACAAGATGCACCAGGTAAAGGTGGAGTGTAATTTAGCTATACTTGGGGGACAGTCCTGAGGAATGGTCCCGGGCTTTGACAGCACTGGGGAAAAGTCCTGGCCTTTGGCAGAACTGTAATCGGGAGTTTAGAGTTTGATCCAGTCCTACCATGGGGCTGCTAGAGTTTGGCAGCATGACTGGATCCCTCTGTCTGGCATCACTGTGGAGGAAGAATATAGGATTTAGCAGAACAAAGACAAACCAGAGGCAGATAAAGGAGGGCCCAAGAGCGGGAGAGCTGAGCTAAGCGAGATCGGAGGTGGATAACGGACGGCCCGAGAGAGGGAGAGCTGAGCTAAGCAAGATTGGAGGCGGATAAAGGAAGGCCCGAGAGCGCGAGAGCTGAGCTAAGCAAGATTGGAGGTGGATAAAGGAGGGCCCAAGAGCAGGAGGTCTGAGCTAAGGCAGAAATTAGAAAGTGACACCACAGGAAAGAAGTTTCAGGTGTGACGTGAGGACAAGGGAAGGGGCTGATTGGTGAATAGCTGGTGAGTGTTTTTCTTTTTTTTTGTCCAGATCAGGGACAAGTCTTAAGTTTATTTCTGGTAAATTTAGTTAGTAGGCTAATAAATAAAGGCATGGCAGGGCACCTCAGTCCCGCCGAATGCACATCCTGTGCCACTTGTAAAGTCCAGGACGCTTCTCCTGTCCTGGACGGTCTCACGTGCAGTAAGTGTCGACAACTGGAGGAGCTTGAGCAGCGGCTGGCATCACTGCAGTGCATCCCCGAGGCTGAGAGCTACGTGGATAGCACATTTCAGGAGGTAGTCACCCCGCAGCATAAGAGCGTGCAGGCAGAGAAGGAATGGGTGACCGCCAGACAGGCAAGGAGGAACAGGCAAATAGTGCAGGATTCCCCTGAGTGCATCTCACTCTCTGACCGGTATGCACTGGTGAGGGCAATGGTTCCTCTGGGGAGTACAGCCAGAGCCAAATCCACGGCACTATGGGTGGCTCAGCTGTAACGTGGTGGGGGGGGAAAGAAAGGAAGGTCAGGAAAGCAATAGTGATATGGGATTCATTAGTTAGGGGAACATGGGCCGAAGGGCCTCTATCCGTGCTGTATAACTCTATGATCTCTCTATGATCTCTATACAGGTGTTTCTGCTGCCGCAGACGTGAGTGCAGAATGAAATCTTGCCTCCCTGGTGCCGGGGTCAGATATCACTGAGCGGCTGCAGAACATTGAGGGGGGAGGGTGAACAGCCAGAGGTCGTGGTCCATATCGGTACCAATAACATTGGTAGAAAGAAGGATGAGGTCCTGCAAGCAGACTTTAGGGAGCTAGGAAAGAGATTAATAAGCAGGACCTCAAAAGGTAGTAATCTCCGGATTACTCCCATTGCCACGTGCTAGTGAGTACAGAAATAGGAGGATAGTGCAGATGAATGCATGGCTGGAGAGATGGTGCAGGAGGGAGGGCTTTAGATTCCTGGGGCATTGGGACTGGTTCTGGGGAAGGCCGGATGGGTTGCACCTCAACAGGGCCGGGACCAATATCATCGCGGGGCAGTTGGCTGGTGCTGTTGGGGAGGGTTTAAAACTAGCTTGGCAGGGGGATGGGAACCTGAGCATAGATTCAGAAGGGAGAGAAGCAAAGCTGGAAATGGAAGGCAGAGGAAACAAAGGCTAGAAAATAGACAACAAAGGAGTTTGGCAGCGCTTAATGGTATATACTTCAATGCAAGGAGTCTTGTGAATAAGGCAGCAATGAGCTGAGGGCACAGATTGACATGTGAAAAAATGCTATCATAGCTATTACTGAAACATGGCTTAAAGAGGAGCCGGAATGGCAGCTCAACAATCCTGGTTACAGGGTTTTCAGACAAGATAAAGAGGGGGATAAAAAAGGAGTGGGGGGGGGGTGGTAATATTGGTTAAAGAAACAATTACAGCCATGAGGAGGATCAAATGAGGCCACATGGGTTCAACTGAAGAACAAAAAAGAGCAATCACACTGTTGGGAGTGTACTATAGACACCCAAATAGTCAGAGGGAGATAGAAGAGCAAATATGTAGGCAAATTTCTGAGAAGTGCAAAAACAATAGGGCAATAATAGTAGGTGATTTCAACTACCCTAATATTAACTGGGATACAATCAGTGTAAAAGGTATAGAGGACACAGAATTCCTGAAACGCATCCAGTAAAACCTTTTTAGCTGGTATGTAGCAAGCCCAACAACACAGGGGGCGATTCTGGACTTAGTTTTAGGGAATGAAGCTGGGCAGGTGGAAGGAGTACCAGTAAGAGATCATTTTTGTGTTAGTGATCATAATTCAGTTAGATTTAACATAGTTATGGAAAAGGACAAAAATAGAACAGGAATAAAAGTTCTCAATTGGGGAAAGGCCAATTTTGCAAAGCTGAGCTGTGATTCGGCAAAAGTGGACTAGAAACAGCTACTTGAAGGTAAATCAGTATCAAGAGCAGTGGGAGGCATTCAAGGAGGAGATAGTGGGGGTTCAGAGCAAATATGTTCCCTCAAAGAAAAAGGGTGGGACTCCCAAATCTTGAGCCCCCTGGATGTTAAGGAGCATACAGTGTAGAATAAGGCACAAAAGGGAAGCTTATGTCAGACACCTACAGCGCAATACTGCAGAAAGTGCAGGGGTGAAATTAAAAAGTAAATTAGGATAGGAAAGAAAAGAGAGGGTATGAAAAAGTACTGGTTAAGTAAAATTATTTATAAAACATCTTTGGGTTTTCCTTAAAGAGCAAGAGGATAACTAAGGTAAGAATAGGGCCTATTAGAGACCAAAAAGGTAACCTGTATGTGAAGGCAGAAGATGTGGGTATGGTTCTTAACGAATACTTTGCGCCTGTCTTCACAAAGAGGGCAACAATGCAGAGATTGTAGTTAAGGAGGAGGAATGTGAAATATTAGATGGGATAAACATAGTGAGAGAGGAAGTACTAAGGGGTTTAGCATCTTTGAAAGTAGATTAAACCACCAGGCCCGGATGAAATGTATCCCAGGCTGTTAGAAGCAAGGGAGGAAATAGTGGAGGCTCTGACCATCATTTTCCAATCCTCTCTGGCTACAGGTGTGGTGCCAGAGGACTGGAGGACTGCTAACGTTGTACCGTTGCTTAAAAAGGGAGAACGGGATAGACTGAGTAATTACAGGCCAGTCAGCCTAACCTTGGTGGTGGGTAAATTATTGGAAACAATTCTGAGGGACAGTATTAATTGTCATTTAGAAAGGCATGGATTAATCAAGGACAGTCAGCATAAATTTGTTAAGGGAAGGTCGTGTCTGACTGACTTGATTGAATTTTTTGAAGAGGTAACAAGGAGGGTTGATGAGGGTCACGTATTTGATTTACCATTTTCTTATTTTTAACCTCCCTTCCCACTCCAAAATCCTAGAACTTGTCACGTCCCCTGCTAATCCCTTCAATCCCTTCAGGTTTCTGTCCCTCCCACAGTAAACCAAAAGTCACACAACATTCTCCTTAACTGCACTGCAACATCCCTCCTCATCCTCTCTGCAGCCTTCTACATGGTCAACCACACCATCCTCCTCCAACACTTCTCAGCTGTGCAGCTCAATGGGATAGCCCTTGCTTGGCTCCACTCTTATCTATCTGGGTGTAGCAGAGCATTTCTAGCAATGGCCTTTCTTCCTGCCCTGTCACCCCTGGAGTCCCCTTCTCCTCCTCATCAACATGCTGCCCCAAGTCCCACTCGCCCTTCTCCCGTCCTCGCTGACCTACATTAGTTCCCAGTTCGCAAAAGCCTTGGATTAAAAATTCTCATCCTTGTGTTTAAATCCCTTCATGGCCTCGCCCCTCCTTATCTCAGTAACCTTATCCAGTGCTATAACTGCTCTCTCCCAGAACTCTGCATTCGATGACTCCAGCCTCTTGTACCCCCTTGCCCTCACCTCACCTCACCACTGGTAGCCGTGCCTTCATCAACTTAGCCCAAGCTCCGGGGTTTCCTCCCTAAACCTCCCTCTCCTCCTTCAAGGCCCTCCTTAAAACCAAACTATTTGGCCAAAGTTGTAGAAAGGCGTCGACCTCTGGACAAGTTACCAGCATTTGCAGTAAATGGAATCAAGAGAGATTTGGGTAAGTTCCTGAGCATGGCCAAAATAACTGCATATAGAAGTTAGGTTTGTCACCAGAGACTCCTGGACCTCATTTGACTGCCTATGGGGTCAGAAAGGCATTTCCCGGTGTTTTCTTCAATTGCCCCACAGTTTTTTCTCCTTTTTCTTGCCTCTCCCAGAAGATTGCATAGCTGGGGGATGGGGTTGTGGATGGAGGTAATGGTATGCAGAAGTCACACCATGACAATAAAGGACAATTTTGATGGACCAGCTGGTCTTTCCCCGTCCTTTATTTCTGTATGTTCATAAGTTTTTGGTCATCCCTCCTAATACCGCCTCAGCATCCATCTTTTTTGATAACGCCTCTGTAAAGACTATTGGACCACTTTTTTACATTAAAGGCATTGTTGCCTTTTTTGTTACCTGCACACACAGCGGCTCTGTTTAGAAAAAAATTAACTTTACTGAATAAAACATTTGAAATTCATCCAAACTTTTCTTCAAATAATTTTGAAAGATAAGAGAGCAGAAACTGCTAAGTGTCAAAGAAAAATATTCCAACAGTTCAGACAGTTACAGATGCATCTTTGAAAATTGGGCACACTGCACAAACTGCATTCAGCTAATAACAGTCACAGCTCTGAACTTTTAGGTGAGGCTGAGGCTTTCAGATAAAAACTTTAATGATGACATTAAAAGACACAAAAGACAATTTGATGGATTCATTTAATCGTGTTACTGTGAACTATGTAGTTATTTGAACTTAGTTGGGTTGGACCGTAGTAATTTCAGCTGATGAAAAAGGCAAGCAGAAAGCATTATGAGTGATTTGGGGGAAAGACAATACAGTGCCATCTTACGGCGTGAGAGGTAATCGTTACAGTCCCTGGGTCAAACATTGTCCCTGGGTCAAAATTCTGCAACTCCCTGCCTAGCAGCATTGTGGGAATACCTTCACCACACCTCCAGCGGTTCAAGAAGAAACCCCATTACCACCTTCTCGGGGGTAACTAGGGATAGGCAATAAATGCCAGCCTTGTCAGCGATGCCCACATCCCGAGGATGAATTTTTAAAAGGGTTAGTGTTGTTATTTAATATTGACATTCCTATTAGAGTGCCACCTAGTGGTTTTATGACATGTATTGATATTTTAATGTTGGAATTCCCATTAGAAATGTTTATCATAGGATCACAGAACGTTACGCAGCATAAAAGGAGAGTCAGAGAGGTGAGCGCGGTGTAAAAAGAGGATCCGAGAGCGGGAAGGGAGATCCGAGAGGTGAGCGCAGAGTAAAAGGAGAGTCCAAGAGGAGAGCGCAGTGTAAAAGGAGAGTCTCGAGAGCGGGAAGAGAGTCCAAGAGGTGAATGCAGTGTAAATCTAAGGCAAGTCATGGCACCAGAGCTCGTACCCGTGATATGCTCCTCCTGCACTATGTGGGAAGTCATGGACACCACAGGTGTCCCTGGCGACCATGTGTGCAGGAAGTGTGTCCAGCTGCAGCTACTGGTTAACCGCATTTCGGAGCTGGAGCTGCGGGTGGATTCACGGTGGAGCATCGGTGATGCTGAGATTATTGTGGATAGCATGTTCAGTGAGGTGGTCACACCGCAGGTAAAGATTATGCAGGCAGAAAGGAAATGGGTGACCACCAGACAGAGCAAAAGGACTAGGCAGGTAGAGCAAGAGTCCCCTGGGGCCATCTTCCTCTCGAATAGATATACCGCTTTGGATACTGTTGGGGGAGATGGCTTATCAGGGGAAAGCAGCAAGAGCCAAGTTCGTGGCACCATGGGTGGCTCTGCTGCAGGAGGGGAGGAATAAGAGTGGCAGGGCTATATTGATAGGGGATTCAATTGTAAGGGGAACAGACAGGCGTTTCTGCGGCCGCAAACATGACTCCAGGATGGCATGTTGCCTCTCTGGTGCTAGGGTCAAGGACGTCACGGAGCGGCTGCAGGGCATTCTGGAGTGGGAGGGTGACCAGCCAGTAGTCGTGGACAATATCGGTACCAGCGACATAGGTAAAAAAAGGGATGAGGTCCTGCAAGGTGAATTTAAGGAGTTAGGAGATAAATTAAAATGCAGGACCTCAAAGTTAGTGATTTCAGGATTACTATCTGTGCCACGTCCTAGTGAGTATAGGAACAGGAGAATACACCAGATGAATGAGTGGCTGCAGGGATGGTGTAGGAGGGAGGGAGGGTGGGACCTGTACAAGCGGGACGGGTTACACCCGAGCAAGACCGGGACCGATGTCCTCGCAGGGGTGTTTGCTAGTGCTGTTAGGGAAGATTTAAACTAGAATGGCAGGGGGATGGGAACCTGAGCAGGGAGACAGAGGAGGGGGAAACAAGGATAGAAACAAAAGACAGAAAGGGAAGAAGCAATAGTGGAAGGTAGAGAAAACAAGGGTGAAAAACAAATAGGGCCATAATGCAAAATCAAACTACGACGACTAGCATTCGCAATAAGGGAGATGAATTAACAGCGCAGATAGATATCAACGGTTATGATATAGTAGCGATTATGCAGACATAGCTGCAGGGTGACCAAGGATGGGAACTGAACATCCAGGGGTATTCAATATTTAGGAAGGACAGGCAAAAAGGGAAAGGAGGTGGGGTAGCGTTATTAGTAAAGGAGGAAATCAATGCAATAGTGAGGAAGGATATTTGCTCAGAAAATCACCATGTGGAATCTGTATGGGTGGAGCTAAGAAACACCAAGGGGCAGAAAATGTTGGTTGGGGTTGTCTCTAGGCCCCCAAACACTAGTGGAGATGTAGGGGAGGGCATCAAACAGGAAATTAGAGGCGCATGCAAGAAGGGTACAACTATAATCATGGGTGACTTTAATCTACATAGAAATTGGTCAAAACAAATTAGCAATAATACTGTGGGGGAGGAATTCCTGGAGTGCGTACGTGATGGTTTTCTAGACCAATACGTTGAGGAACCAACTAGAGAACAGGCAATCCTAGACTGAGTATTGTGCGATGAGAAAGGATTAATTAACAATCTTGTTGTGCAGGGTCCCTTAGGGAAGAGCGACCATAACATGATAGAATTCCTCATTAAGATGGAGAGTGAAGTAGTTGAATCCGAAACTAGGGTCCTGAATCTCAATAAAGGAAATTACGAAAGTATGAGGTGCGAGTTGGCTATGATAGATTGGGGAACTTTACTAAAAGGGATGATGGTGGATAGGCAATGGCTAATATTTAAAAGTACATGTGCAGGAATTACAACAATTATTCATTCCTGTCTGGCGCAAAAATAAAACAGGGAAGGTGGCTCAACCGTGGCTTACAAAAGAAATTAGGGATAGTATTAGATCCAAAGAGGAGACATATAAAATTGCCAGAAAAAGCAGCAAGCCTGAGGATTGGGAGCAGTTCAGAATTCAGCAATTGATTAAGAGGGGAAAAAGAGAGTATGAGAGTAAACTAGCAGGGAACATAAAAACTGACTAAAAGCTTCTATAAATATGTCAAGAGAAAAAGATTAGTGAAGACAAATGTAGGTCCCTTACAGTCAGAAATGGGGGAAATTATAATGGGGAACAAAGAAATGGCAGAACAATTAAACACATACTTTGGTTCTGTCTTCACAAAGGAGGACACAAATAACCTCCCAGAAATGTTAGGGAACCAAGGGTCTAGTGAGAGGGGAGAACCAAGGGTCTAGTGAGAGGGAGGAACTGAAGGAAACCAGTATTAGTAAAACAAAGTGCTAGGGAAATTAATGGGGCTAAAGGCTGACAAATCCCCAGGGCCTGATAATCTACATTCCAGAGTACTAAAGGAAGTGGCCCTGGAAATAGTGGATGCATTGGTGATCATTTTCCAAAATTCTATAGACTCTGGAACAGTTCCTACAGATTGGAGGGTGGCAAATGTAACCCCACTATTTAAAAAAGGGAGAGAAAAAACAGGGAATTACAGACCAGTTAGCCTAACATCAGTAGTGGGGAAAATGCTAGAGTCTATTATAAAAGATGTGATAACAGAACACTTGGAGGGCATTAATGGGATTGGACAAAGTCAGCATGGGTTTATGAAAGGGAAATCATGCTTAACAAATCTACTGGAGTTTTTTGAGGATGTAACTAGTAGAATAGATAGGGGAGAACCAGTGATGTGGTGCATTTGGATTTTCAGAAGGCTTTTGATAAGGTCCCACACAAGAGGTTAGTGTGCAAAATTAAAGCACATGGGATTGGGGGGGGAATATACTGGCATGGATTGAGAATTGGTCGACAGACAGGAAACAGAGAGTAGGAATAAACGGGTCTTTTTCCGGGTGGCAGGCAGTGACTAGTGGGGTACCGCAGGGATCAAGGCTTGGGCCCCAGCTATTCACAATATATATCAATGATTTGGATGAGGGAACTAAATGGAACATTTCCAAGTTTGCAGATGACTCAAAGCTGGGGTGGAATGTGAGCTGTGGAGGATGCAAAGAGGCTCCAATGTAATTTAGACAAGTTGGGTGAGTGGGCAAGAACATCGCAGATGCAGTATAACGTGGATAAATGTGAGGCTATCCTCTTTGGTTGTAAAAACAGAAAGGCAGATTATCTGAATGGTGATCGATTGGGAAAAGGGGAGGTGCAACAAGACCTGGGTGTCCTTGTGCACCAGTCGCTGAAAGCGAGCATTCAGGTGCAGCAAGCAGTTAGAAAGGCGAATGGTATGTTGGCCTTCATTGCAAGAGGATTTGAGTACAGGGGCAGGGATGTCATCCTGCAGTTATACAGGGCCTTGGTGAGACCACATCTGGAGTATTGTGTGCAGTTTTGGTCTCCTCATCTGAGGAAGGATGTCCTTGCCATGGAGGGAGTGCATCCAAGGTTTACCAGACTGATTCCTGGGATGGCAGGACTGACGTATGAGGAGAGATTGGGTCGACTAGGCCTATATTCACTTAGAGTTTAGAAGAATGAGAGGTGATCTCAACGAAACATATAAAATTCTAATAGGACTAGACAGACTAGATGCAGGGAGGATGTTCCCAATGGCTGGGGAGTCCAGAACCAGGGGTCACAGTCTCAGGATACGGGGTATGCCATTTAGAACCGAGATGAGGAGAAATTTCTTCACTCAGAGGACGGTGAACCTGTGGAATTCTCTATCACAGAAGGCAGTGGAGGCCAAGTCATTAGATATTTTCAAGAAGGAGATAGATATATTTCTTAATGCTAAAGGGATCAGGGGATATGGGGAAAAAGCAGGAACAGGGTACTGAGTTAGACGATCAGCCATGATCATTTTGAATGGCAGAGCAGGCCCGAAGGGCCGAATGGCCTACTCTTGCTCCTGTTCTCTATGTTTCTATGTTTACAGCACAGGAGGCCATTCGCCCCATTGTGCCTCTGCCAGCTCTTCAAATGAGCTATCCAATTAGTCCTACTCCCCTCCTCTTCCCTGCACCAGAAGTCCCTGGTTTCCTGACTGAGAAAGGACCTGACATAACTCTGGACGCCAGTACAAGTAGAAAGAAGATAGTTACAGGCCACCAGAAGTGCAAAAATGTGTCCCACCAGGGGAGTCTAGGCCAGGAAAAAGACCTGGACCTCCATGGAAGAAATGGATAAGCCCCCTTACACAGTTGCTTTCCTGCTGATGCAGCAAATGCGGGCACCAAGGGTCTAATTTCTTCATCATTGTCTGGATTTTGGCCCACAAATTTTATCCACACAGGAGCTTTAACACTCAAACAGTACACCGACGAAAGCTAAGGGGAAATTTTTTTTTTTAAAAAGACTTGCATTTATATGGCGATTTATTACTGAGAAACGTACTATTTCTGCATTCTTTAGCTATCTGAATAGATCTTTGAGGTCCACAATCATCATTCTTCTTGGTTCTGTTGCTGAATTATCTGTGGTTACATTATCAGTTTTAACTTTTTCTTCAGAATGAAAAAGCTCAAGATCTTCAAGTCAAAGATTGTCCAGAAACCTCCTGGAATTATAAAATAGCAATAGAACCCCAATGTTTCTATATTCTCGACAGACAGCATAGCTCTTTACACTTCAAGGGTCAAAAGTTCCTTGATAAGAGCACTCTCCAAACGTCTCAGAAAATCATTCCATTGAATTCAGAGGCTTCCTTGTGAAACAAAAGGAGCATGTTTCCCTAATTTCCTTCACCCCTGCATGTTACAATGCCAGATCCCAGTTGTCTGAAAATTTGTGATTCCCTATCCTAGTTATTACTAGGGTACAGAGGTGGATGCAAGAGGAATGTAAATTGGGAAGAGTATTTTAATTATCATTGGAACTTTGGCAGTCAATGTTCCTTGTGAAAGAGAATGTATTGATCCTGATGCTTTAGTCACCTAAACAATTATTGTTCCAGTGCAAATGAACACCAGAACAGCTGTAGAAATATTGGTACTCATGTGGTTTAAGTAGAGGCTGTATGAGCTAAAAAGGACCCTAATGGCCCCCCACCAATTCCTTGAATAAACAAGAAAGTTGACAAAGACCTGTGGTCTTTGTCCATCCTGCAAAGCTGCCTAGACTAATTGAGATTTTGGTGTCCGACCTGGAACTTGGAGCCAAAGCTATGCCCCTTCAATGAGTTAGAACTCAAGGCTCCAATGCAAAGGAGATCAAACTTGACATCCTCAAAGAACCTAGTTATGAGTTTGGCACTGGCTGTGAAGTGTTCGAAATTATGGGTTGTCAGTACACATTGGAAGCATTGGCTGCAGGTGTCAGCCGTTCGGAATGAACTGTATTGTGTATATTTGAAACTGGGCTTTATAACTGGCTAAAGCAGTAGTGTCCAAGCTTTTTGTTTTTGTGGGTCCCTTAGATGCATTTCATGAACCTTGTGAGCCACGTATAAAATTTAAATCAATGTTCCTATTCATTTGCATATCTCAACCTAGAGATTGAGGTTTTCTAATTTAGGATTTATCTACCAATGAGACAAGTACTGCCCTTTCCAAACCCCTAGGCCCAAGGATCAGTGCTAAAAACAATCCTTTCCAAACCTCCAGGTCCACAGAATTTAAAAAGGACAAAACAGCAACTAAGAAATTAAAGTAGAAATAGAACTTTAAGTTTCCTAGATTTTACAGGCCTGATTCAATGAACTCACAGTGTGCATATGGACCACAGATCACAATTTGGACATCACAGGACTGAAGAAACACAAGCCTGGATAGACTAATTTAGACAGTGAAAGAGCAATATGTGGGAACGCAAGTCGATACTTTGACTTTGTGAAGTTAGAAAACTCTGCAAGAACTAAAAACTTGACTTTATATTTATTGTGGCAATTAAAAACATGACTATAGTTAATCATTAACTGAACAGAAGATTATATTGCAACATTTCTATCAAAGATTATATCAGTTTTAAAGGATGACTCCATTTTAAAATTTACCTTAATAGACTTGATAGCCGCCTTGGTCACCTGGTTCATTTTAGCCCTGGAGATAGGTGGTTTATACTCATTTAATGAGTACAACTAAAAAGAAAAACAAAAAATGGTGAGAATTGGGAAACAAATAAACATTCTTCACCAAATAAACTTAAACACCTGATATTCCTGTGTTTTACAAGTTACTTCATGGTTCCCCATACTTTTGAGAATGCTTGAATTTTGCATAAATAAATAACCAGTGTACAGAACCAGGAAGAATAATAAGAAAAGCTGGTAACGTACAAGGAACCGAGAAAAATACATGATGTGCTCCAGTGCCCCATTAATAGGTTGCAGTGATTGTAAACCTGAGACATGGCAGTGCACATGAAACTGAACAGACAGGATTTGTGATGTAACCAAGCAACGGTGCAATAATTGCCAATGCATGGGGCCTGTTGCGGAAGTAGCACTTACAGATTAATGAAGTATGCTTGTGTAAAACAAGTACAACCATTGAATTTCTGTACTGTTGAATCAAATGTGTGTCAAATATCATTGCATTCACACTTTTCTTTGTGTTTCTACTTTTAGTAGGTTTGCAGCAAAGTACAGAAAAAACAGCATGAAAATTCAGAAATAAATTGCATAAGGCTTATTATAAGGCATGAACACAATCTGGCATCACTGCTTACATTTTCCTTTCCCCAACCTCCTAGCAAACAATACATTTTGAAAATATTCTTTTCTCACTAAACATATTTATAGTGTGAAAACAGGTGTACAAGATCAAACAGATCTCTCATTTTCTTTGCAAAGGAGGCACAATAATTCATTTGATAGCCAACTTTCCAGCTGGAAGCACAATTGAATTGGCTAAATTCAGTTACAGAGGTCAGTCATTCAAACAGAGACAATAGAGGCAACTGCCACAGTTGCAAAGTTAATATACAAATCTCTTCAATAAGGCACAATTTTTTTTTCAAACTGCTTTAAGGGAAGGAAAGAAAGGAGGGGGGTGGCAGTATTAAGGGGAATATTGCAGTGGTGGAGAGAGAGGATGTCCGCAGGCATCAAGGACAGAATCTACTTGGTTAGAGTTAAGAAACAATAGAGGTGCCGTTCCACTACTGGGTGTATTCTATAGACCACCAACTAGTGGGAAGGATATAGAGGAACAAATTTGCAGGGAAATTACAGCAAGGTGCAAAAGCCATAGAGTAGTGATAATGGGGGATTTCAACTATCCGAATATAGGCTGGGATAGTAATAGTGTAAAGGGCAAGGAGGAGAAGGAATTTTTGAAGTGTATTCAGGAGAGCTTTCTTGACCAGTACGTTTCCAGCCCAACGAGGAAGGAGGCATTGCTGGATCTTGTTCTGGGGAATGAGGTGGGTCAAGTGGAGCAAGTGTCAGTGGGGGAGCATTAAGGAACAGTAATCATAGTATCAAAAGTTTTGATTAGCTATGGAAAAGGACAAAGAGCAATCTAGAGTAATAATACTTAATTGGAGGTGGGGCAATTTCAGTGGGATGAGAACAGATCTGGCCCGGGTAAATTGGAATCAAAGATTGGCAGGCAAAACTATAACTGAACAATGTGTGGCCTTTAAAGAGGAGATGGTTCAGGTACAGTCTAGGTACATTCCCACGAGGGGAAAAGGTAACAACTAAAGCCAGAGCTCCCTGGATGACAAAGGAGATAGAGAGTAAGATAAAGCAGAAAAAAGGGGTATATGACAGATGTCAGGTTGATAACACAAGTGAGAACCAGGCTAAATATGGAAAGTTCAGAGGGGAAATGAAAAAGGAAATAAGAGAGGCAAAGAGAGAATGTGAGAACAGACTGGAGGCTAACATAAAAGGGAATCCAAAAGTCTTCCACAGGCATATAAACAGTAAACGGGTAGTAAGAGGAGGGGTGGGAAAGATTAGGGACCAAAAAAGAGATCTACTCATGGAGGCAGAGGGCATGGCTGAAGTACTAAATAAGTACTTTGCATCTGTCTTTACCAAGAAAGAAGATGCTGCCAAAGTCACAGTAACAGAAGAGGTAGTTGAGATACTGGATGGACTAAAAATTGAAAAAGAGATACTAGAAAGGCTAACTGTACTTAAAGTAGATAAATCACCCGGTCCGGATGGGATGCATCCTAGGTTGTTGAGGGAAGTAAGGATGAAAATTGCGGAAGTACTGGCCATAATCTTCCAATCATCCTTAGATACGGGGGTGGTGCCAGAGGAGTGGAGAATTGTAAATATTATACCATTGTTCAAAAAAAGATGCAAGGATAAACCCAGCAGCTACAGGCAAGTCAGATTTACCTCAGTGGTGGGGAAACTTTTAGAAACGATAATCCAGAACAAAATTAACAGTCACTTAGACAAGTGGGGATTAATCAAGGAAAGCCAGTACGTACGTTAACGGCAAATCGTGTTTAACTAACTAGATTGAGTTTTTTAATCAGTAGCAGAGAGGGTCAACGAGGGCAATGCATTTGATGTATTGTGTATGGACTTCCAAAAGATGTCTGATAAAGTGCCACGTAATGGGCTCATCATCTAAGTTGAAGCCCATGGAATAAAAGGGGCAGTGGCAGCATGGATACGAAACTGGCTAAGTGACAGGAAACAGAGAGTAGTGGTGAACAGTTCTTTTTCAGACTGGAGGGAGGTATACAGTGATGCTCCCCAAGGGTCGGTACTGGGACCACTGCTTTTCTTTGATATCTATTAATGATTTGGACTTGGGTGTACAGGACACAATTTCCAAATTTGCAGATGACACAAAACTTGGAAGTATAGTGAACAATGAGGAGCATAGTCATAGAATTCAAGAGGTCACAGACAGGCCGGTGGAATTGGTGGACACGTGGAAGATGAAATTTAATGCAGAAAAGTGCGAAGTGGTACATTTTGGTAGAAAGAACGAGGAGAGGCAATATAAACTAAAGGGTACAATTCTAAAAGAGGTTCAGGAACAGAGAGATCTGAGGGTACATGTGAAAAAATCGTTGAAGGTGGCAAGGCAGGTTGAGAAAGC
Source organism: Heptranchias perlo (assembly GCF_035084215.1). Lineage (NCBI taxonomy): Eukaryota > Metazoa > Chordata > Chondrichthyes > Hexanchiformes > Hexanchidae > Heptranchias > Heptranchias perlo. Next base: position 50,033,028 of record NC_090332.1, on the reverse strand, counting down.
AGTTAAAAATGCATATGGGATCCTGGGCTTTATAAATAGAGGCATAGAGTGCAAAAGCAAAGAAGTCATGATGATCCTATAAAAAACACTGGTTCGACCACAACTGGAGTATTGTGTCCAGTTCTGGGCACCGCACCTTAGGAAGGATGTGAATTCCTTAGAGAAGGTGCAGAAGAGGCTTACTAGAATGGTTCCAGGGATGAAAGACTCCAGTTACATGGATAGACTGGAGAAGCTGGGGTTGGTCTCCTTAGAGCAGAAAAGGTTGCGAGGAGATTCGATAGAGGTATTCAAAATCATGAAGGGTTAGTCAGAGTAGATGGAGAGAAACTGTTCCCATTGGCGGAAGGGTCAAGAACCAGAGGGCATATAAGGTGATTGGCAAAAGAACCAAAGGCGACATGAGGAAAATCTTTTTTACACAGTGAGTGGTTATGATCTGGAATGCACTGCCTGAGGGGGTGGTGGAGGCAGATTCAATCGTGGCTTTCAAAAGGGAATTGGGTAAGCATTTTGCAAGTTAATTTCAAGCAATAAAAATTACGCCATGTGCAAAATAAACAATATTTCTTTTCATTTTGCAGGGTATGAGTTGAAGTTACATTCCACATTTTGCTGCTGGCTTTCTTTACAGAAGTCAAGGAACACAGATTACCTTTAGTAATATAGTGTCTTATGCATTTTACATTTATACTAATCCACATTTTTAAATATTAATACATGTAATTATATTTTAATGTTGGTAAAATATTTAATAGAAGTTTAATTCTTTCTATGTCACTTTCATTTATTGTTCATATTTCTGATTCAAATTCACACTTGTTGAGAATCTGCACTATAATCACAGGAACTGGACTAGTATAAACCAACATGAGTTATTTACACAGGACTAATTTTGGAAGAACTCCTCCCACCTTTGCACTTGTAATTTCAAGGCAAGAGATTCATGTCAAACTAGCAGAAATTGACATTAACAATCTCCTGTTAGATTTAAGCTATGAATCAACACTCACCATGTGCATTGGGCAAGTAATTTAATACATCCAGTAGATAAACCTACTTGGGAAAGCCTTCTTATACTTAACAATGCAGATCAGCAAACATACAGAACACACATTATTTTAATTTTTTGAGGTGAATATATGCACTTACTAAAACAGGAGATATCCATGCTGAAGGTGTCCATGCTGAAGAATGTTAAGTTATAAATCCATATTCAGCATCCAGCAATCCCAGGTCAGGTACATATGGCCTGGATGTAGCTTAGAATTCCCTTGAATGTTAGACCCACCTTAACCTCAAGTGAAGCATGCTCTACATGCCATTGCAGAGATACCGACTTGCTGAATTAAATATAGGGATTGAGTTTTTCATTAAAATTTCACATTCCAAATTTAAATGCCTATTTAGAGTTTGGAAAACTAGTGAAACAGTGAGAAAATTTAGATAGCCAGATTTTACAAAAAATCTGTTCTGGTATTAAATATAGCAGGGTGGCATGTCAGTGTGATATTTTCATTTTCAACACCGGCCCTCCAGTGGTCTCTCTCAATGATGCTATCAATTTGGTAGTTTTGTGCTGTGGACCCATGCCCATTAGAAGCTCCCCAAACTAATTTCTTACATGGCCTTTACAACTGGAAGAGAGAGGAGGCTTTCATCTAATCAGTTTGAGTTGGATTCAAAGCCAGATCTCAAAGCTAAACAGTGTTCTAACCTAATGTACCATCGAGTCCCTCTCAGGACAATACTCTTCATTAACTTATACACACTCAGGTCATTCTGACAAAAGGTGTAAACTAGACTGCAGACTGTAAACTGGTGCAGACCGACTAAAGTTATTATGGGTACGGATGTGAACATCGTATTTTACAGAAAAAAAATGTGCATTTACGTAGCACCTTATCACAGCTCTCAGAAACATTTCAAAAGCTCTTCACGTAAGGAATTAGTAACATTACATTAGACCCTTATAACTACACTGAAATCATTTAAAGATTATCTATAGTAAAAATCAGTACCAACAATATCTTACAATCATTATTTGTTGATCTTACTGTTGACTAATCAGGAATCAGCCAAAGGTGGGCAATATGGGCTAGTCAGAGTAGGAATGACAGGATAGCTAAGATGAATACGTGGCTTGAGAGATGGTGCAAGAGGGAGGGATTCAAATTCCTGGGCCATTGGAACCGGTTCTGGGGGAGGTGGGACCAGTACAAATTGGACGGTCTGCATCTGGGCAGGACTGGAACCAATGTCCTAGGGGGAGTGTTTGCTAGTGCTGTTGGGGAGGGTTTAAACTAATGTGGCAGGGGGATGGGAACCGATGCAGGAAGTCAGTGGGAAGTAAAGTGGTGACAGAAACAAAAGGCAGTAAGGGAGAGTGTACAGAACATGACCGGACAGATGGTCTGAGAAAGCAGGGCAAAGACCAAGGGAAGACTAGATTAAACTGCATTTATTTCAATGCAAGAAGTCTGATGGGCAAGGCAGATGAACTCAGGGCATGGATGGGTACATGGGACTGGGATGTTATAGCTATTACTGAAACATGGCTAAGGGAGGGGCAGGACTGGCAGCTCAATGTTCCAGGGTACAGATGCTATAGGAAAGATAGAGCAGGAGGTAAGAGAGGAGGGGGAGTTGCGTTCTTGATTAGGGAGAACATCACGGCAGTAGTGAGAGGGGATATATCCGAGGGTTCGCCCACTGAGTCCATATGGGTAGAACTGAAAAATAAGAAGGGAGAGATCACTTTGATAGGATTGTACTACAGACCCCCAAATAGTCAACGGGAAATTGAGGAGCAAATATGTAAGGAGATTACAGACAGCTGCAAGAAAAATAGGGTGGTAATAGTAGGGGACTTTAACTTTCCCAACATTGACTGGGACAGCCATAGCATTAGGGGCTTGGATGGAGAGAAATTTGTTGAGTGTATTCAGGAGGAATTTCTCATTCAGTATGTGGATGGCCCGACTAGAGAGGGGGCAAAACTTGACCTCCTCTTGGGAAATAAGGAAGGGCAGGTGACAGAAGTGTTAGTGAGGGATCACTTTGGGACCAGTGATCATAATTCCATTAGTTTTAAGATAGCTATGGAGAAGGATAGGTCTGGCCCAAAAGTTAAAATTCTAAATTGGGGAAAGGCCAATTTTGATGGTATTAGACAGGAACTTTCAGAAGTTGATTGGGAGAGTCTGTTGGCAGGCAAATGGACGTCTGGTAAGTGGGAGGCTTTCAAAAGTGTGTTAACCAGGGTTCAGTGTAAGCACATTCCTTATAAAGTGAAGGGCAAGGCTGGTAGAAGTAGGGAACCTTGGATGACTCGGGAGATTGAGGCACTAGTCAAAAATAAGGAGGCATATGACATGCATAGGCAGCTGGGATCAAGTGGATCCCTTGAAGAGTATAGAGATTGCCGGAGTAGAGTTAAGAGAGAAATCAGGAGGGCAAAAAGGGGATATGAGATTGCTTTGGCAGATCAGGCAAAGGTGAATCCAAAGAGCTTCTACAAATACATAAAGGGCAAAAGGGTAACTAGGGAGAGAGTAGGGCCTCTTAAGGATCAACAAGGTCATCTATGTGCGGAACCACAAGAGATGGGTGAGATCCTGAATGAATATTTCACATCGGTATTTACGGTTGAGAAAGGCATGGATGTTAGGGAACTTGGGGAAATAAATAGTGATGTCTTGAGGAGTGTACATATTACAGAGAGGGAGGTGCTGGAAGTCTTAACGCGCATCAAGGTAGATAAATCTCCGGGACCTGATGAAATGTATCCCAGGACGTTATGGGAGGTTAGGGAGGAAATTGCGGGTCCCCTAGCAGAGATATTTGAATCATCCACCGCTACAGGTGAGGTGCCTGAAGATTGGAGGGTAGCAAATGTTGTGCCTTTGTTTAAGAAGGGCGGCAGGGAAAAGCCTGGGAACTACAGACCAGTGAGCCTGACATCTGTAGTGGGTAAGTTGTTAGAGGGTATTCTGAGGGACAGAATCTACAGGCATTTGGAGAGGCAGGGACTAATTAGGAACAGTCAGCATGGTTTTGTGAGAGGAAAATCATGTCTCACGAATTTGATTGAGTTTTTTGAAGGGGTAACCAAGAAGATAGATGAGGGCTGTGCAGTAGACGTGGTCTACATGGACTTCAGCAAAGCATTTGACAAGGTACCGCATGGTAGGTTGTTACATAAGGTTAAATCTCATGGGATCCAAGGTGAGGTAGCCAATTGGATACAAAATTGGCTTGACGACAGAAGACAGAGGGTGGTTGTCGAGGGTTGTTTTTCAAACTGGATGCCTGTGTCCAGCGGTGTGCCTCAGGGATCGGTGCTGGGTCCGCTGTTATTTGTTATTTATATTAATGATTTGGATGAGAATTTAGGAGGCATGGTTAGTAAGTTTGCAGATGACACCAAGATTGGTGGCATTGTGGACAGTGAAGAAGGTTATCTAGGATTGCAACGGGATCTTGATAAATTGGGCCAGTGGGCCGATGAATGGCAGATGGAGTTTAATTTAGATAAATGTGAGGTGATCCATTTTGGTAGATCGAATCGGGCCAGGACCTACTCCGTTAATGGTAGGGCGTTGGGGAGAGTTATAGAACAAAGAGATCTAGGAGTACAGATTCATAGCTCCTTGAAAGTGGAGTCACAGGTGGATAGGGTGGTGAAGAAGGCATTCAGCATGCTTGGTTTCATTGGTCAGAACATTGAATGCAGGAGTTGGGATGTCTTGTTGAAGTTGTACAGGGCATTGGTGAGGCCACACTTGGAGTACTGTGTACAGTTCTGGTCACCCTATTATAGAAAGGATATTATTAAACTAGAAAGAGTGCAGAAAAGATTTACTAGGATGCTACCGGGACTTGATGGTTTGACTTACAGGGAGAGGTTAGACAGACTGGGACTTTATTCCCTGGAGAGTAGGAGGTTAAGGGGTGATCTTATAGAAGTCTATAAAATAATGAGGGGCATAGATAAGGTCGATAGTCAAAATCTTTTCCCAAAGGTAGGGGAGTCTATAACGAGGGGGCACAGATTTAAGGTGAGAGGGGAGAGATACAAAAGGATCCAGAGGGGCAATTTTTTCACTCAAAGGGTGGTGAGTGTCTGGAACGAGCTGCCAGAGGCAGTAGTAGAGGCGGGTACAATTTTGTCTTTTAAAAAGCATTTGGACAGTTACATGGGGAAGATGGGTATCGAGGGATATGGGCCAAGTGCAGGCAATTGGGACTAGCTTAGTGGTATAAACTGGGCGACATGGACATGTTGGGCCGAAGGGCCTGTTTCCATGTTGTAACTTCTATGATTCTTCTATGATTCTATGAACAAGTTTCACTGACTACTGAAGAAGTACCAAAAATTGGTGATTCTGTTGGCTTTTCAATCTGTTGTAAAATATTTGTCTAATCCATTTCATTACAAGAAATACTTGAGTAAAACTAAATGGTGAGAATTATAAATATTCATGTAACCATGAAATAACCACAGCAAGCTGAAAAGCAAATAGTACCATATGGTTATCAAAGATGTTAGTGCAGGATCCTCACCATCTTGGTTGGAAAAGATCAATTAATAAAAGGATCAATAATATAGCTACCTTAAAGTTACACATGTTTAATCAGTCTATCTCAGGAAATCATTATCTTCACTACTGAACCAGGTCGCATTAACATAACAGTAAGCAACCTAGGCATAGTGAGCATACTTAATGAATCAAGAGGCTAACTGTACAAAGAAAAACTTTTAGTCTGCTCATCTTCACCAAGGTCTTTCTAAATCAACTTATTTTCCCTTTAACTTGAATATGTGGATTTTGGTCATTTTTAAGATCTGTTAATTGTATACTAAAAAGGATTACAAAGTACCAACAATCAATCACCAAGCCTTTTCCTTCTCATTCCCCATCCATTGCCAAGTCCATGACAAGAGGAAGATTAAAAAAGTATGGCAGAATGATTTGGTAATGTTCCTTAATAACTTCTTTTATTCTTCCTATACCAAACATACTAAATGTTTTTATTTATTTCCTAAAAGTAAAGAATGGTTGAATATAGCAAGGAAGTTGAGATTGCAGAAGAAAACTAAACATAACAGACTAGCAACAAACACAAGAAAGAAAATAAAAACTCGACTAAGAACATAAAAATAATGAAAAAGCAGGAGAAATAATTTGACATAGTTCCCATTCCAAAATACGTGAAACCTGTGGAGCATTTCAGCTTGCAGGTGTTCACACAAAAGGGATAGTGTGGGGTGGATATATAAAATTATGAAACAGGAGCGAAAAGGAAATAAAATTACATATTTAAGACTATACATAGTTCAAAAACTTTACTTCCTTACAATATGACCTACTACAATGATCCATACGATCATTATATACTTATGCAGATTTTATCTTATTTCACATCTCACTATTTCCTTACAGGGGGGAAAATCTGTTTTGTGCACACTGTTGAACACAGAAGCTTAGCAACTCTGAGAAGTGTACTAACTGTGACTTGCATGCTGCACCTACTTCAATTTTTACGTTAAGCACCTGGGAGCTACCAAACAGCTCGAGCATCGAGAGCAAACAGACCAGTTGGAAGTATCTCTAGCAGTATTCGTTTAAGCTTAGTGAGCTTGAGGAGCAGTTGGAGGCACTCAGTCACATAGGAGATAGAGACATTTTTCAAGAGGTCACCCAGAAACAGACAGAGGTAGTGGATAAGGAATGGAAACAGGTGAACATCCACTGAGGTGGGAAAAGCAGAAAGGAAGTGCAGGGATATCCTGATGGCATTGCCTTAGCAATAAATTTTCAGTACTGAATACTTGTCTAAGGATGGCAACTAAGAGGAAGGTAGCTATGAGCATTGCTGTGGCACATGGAAATAGACGGTTGCCTAGATACGGTGGAGCGGGGGAAGAGTTTAGTTGAGGAATGCACTGGTAGTGGGAGATTCAGCAAGGAGAGGAGTAAAATGTCCTGAAGAGTGAGTCAAATCATAGGTGCCAGGTAAGGAACGTAATAAATCAGGTGAAGAGAGTCTTGCAGAAGGAGGAGGATCAGCTGGAAGTTATGGTTCATGTTGATCACAAAGTATGGAAGAATAGGATTCAGATCACGTAAAAAAAATTCCACAAGTAGGAAGTAATTTAAGCAGGACATCAAAAGGCATTAATCTCAGGGATACCACCAGTGCACTAGCCAGTACATGAACTGCCAGATGAAGGATAAAAATGTATGGCTAGAGAGGCATGGTATAGGAGGAAAATTTAGAATATTTCAGCATTGGGACCAATTTAGGCAGCAGTGAGCTGTCCCAATGGAATGGCTTACACCTGAACAAAACTGGTGCCAACAGTTGCACAGGAAGGTTAACAAAGGTTAAGCTAATATGGCTAGGGGTTCAGAAATTGAGTGCAGTAGACAACTCGGAAGGGAAAGTAAGCTCTCGGTCTACAAGTAATAAGGAAGCTGAAAGAGGTTAAACAGGACAAGAGAGCAAAACAAAAATCAAGATGTAGGAAGGGATTTAAAATGAAAATTGCTAAACCAAGGGAATTAAAACTAAAATGTGTATATATATATATATATATATATATATATATATATATCAATGCACAGAACCTAAAAGAAAAAAATCTGGAAGTAGCAGTAACTCAAACGTGACTGTAGATGGGTCAGGATTGGCAATTATATATTCTGGGTTATAAATCTTTTGGATGGGATCGGGAAGGGAGCGAGACAATATCATAGCATTGGAGCATAAGGATTTAAATACAGGAGTGGTTCATACAGAAGATCTCTTTGGATTGAGAAGAGGAATAGCAAAGAATTAGGGAGTATACTGTATAATGCGAAACTGTGAAAAGAACATTGAAGTATGTATCAACAATAGGGTCATAATTGTAAGAGATTTTAACTATCCAAAAATAGATTAGGATAGGGAAAATCTTTGTGGTTACGAAGGAGGCGAGTGGTTGTGTGTTCCGGACAGTTTTCTTTGTCATTATTTTGCTGCTCCAACAAAGAAGGAAGCACTATTCAATATGGTTACAGGTAATTACGCAGAGCAAGTAGGCAATCTAAAACTAGGAGAACACTTGGGAAATAGAAACCACAATGTAAGGAGGGTCAGTGAAAGAAAATAGGAAAGTCAAAGACAAGGGTACTTTACTGAAATTATAGCAAGATAAAAGGGGGCTGCATCCAGATTATATGGAAGAAAAAATGTTCAAATTAGCACCGTACATCAGCAATGGAAAAGAGGAAAGAGTACAAATCAAATATACTCTGGTACGGCTGGTGTTCAATGGATGAATAGGGAAATTAGATCAAATCTGAAACTAGAAAAAAGCATTTAGCACTTAAGACCACATGGATAGAGGGCAGAAATCAAAGTGTAGGGGTAAAAGAAAGTCTCTGATTGAAAAGATCTAGTGATTGGTATTCCAGTCTGTTGGGGCTGCCCTTATTTATTAAATACATAAAGTATCTGGATGTAGGAATTGAGAAAACAATATTGAAATTTGCCAATAACAGCAAATTGAGGATCATCACAAATTGTGGAAGACTTCAGGACATAGATAGGCTCGCAGAATCGGCAGATAGGTGGCAGGTGCAGTTCAAATGTAGAAAAAATTTGTGTTATACCTTTTGGTAACAATAAGCAAAAGGAAACACACCTTAAAATGGTAAGATTTTAGCATGCACACACAGGTCATTAAATGTGGTGGTACAAGTATATACGGCCATAAAAATAGGCAAACTAAATCTTTCGTTTTGCATCAAGAGACAATGAATACAAAAGGAGAAAATGTTGAATTTGTACAAGACCTAGATTAACCCACAGCTAGAGGAGTACTGTGTGCAGGTTTGGGCACCCCAATATAGGAAGGATATAAAAGCAATAGAAAAGATACAGCGTAGATTCACTAACGTGTTACCAGGGATGAGGGATTTGATCCCTTGTATTTATTCTGCAATCTGTTAATAAATGTATTTGTACCTTATTCTGGATTGGACCTTCACTACACAACAGAGTGAATCAGTTACGAAGATAAATCCATGGCAGTTTTTTTTTACTTTACTCACTGTGTATGTTGTACTTGGTAGCAAATGCCAAAATGAAGTCAAATGTTGCAATACTTAAGAATTGTTAAAAGCAACTGTTTAAGACAACATTTCACAATCTTTAGTTCTAAGGCACTTCACAGAATAGTGCTCACTTGAAGGAAGGTAAACATTTCAGCTTCCAATTTCCTGAACCATGAATAAAATGTTGCATTTATTTTATTTGTTTACCGTTTTAACTATTGATTAAATAAATATACACAACTGGGGATTACCAGCTCCAGTCCAAGAGCAGCTTGTTGTTGCAGTCACACTCAAGGCAGACTGGTGCTCCAAAACAGGTACAACAGAAATAACATGTAATAACAGGATGTCAGTAATTAGTAACCTGCAGTTTTTAAAAAAAAGTTTGGTTTATTTTAGGAAGCCCTTTGCAATTAAAGAAAGCTGTGAACAAATGAAGTTTAAAAGTTGTCCTGCACATTAAACTTCTTAGAACAGATACAGTTGTACAGTTCTACCCAAACTTTATTTTTTCTTAGCATCACTGCCACTTTGTAGTTATTGCAACAATATCCAATTTTTAAAAAGTTAGTACCTTGCCTCAAACCCCAATCAACTTCACAACTCTCATCAATCAAAACGAAGTATGCACTCAGTTGTACAGTAAACTATGATGTGACGGATACTAGTACTGGCAGGAAACCTACTGCTTTGTCACTAACTGCTAGGAAGCTCAACCAATGTGGGACATAGTAACCTGCTTTCTGAATTCCCCTCGCTTTTAATGGTTTCCTGAAACAGTGACATTGCAGGCACAAACCCATGACCTATCACTTTGGTGTAATACTTTAGCATGCCAATATATTATGCCATTATAAAATAAGTTGCTGAGTTATGAGCTGGAATTTACAAACCAAAATTGCTGCACAGACCATCAGTTTCTAGTAACATCAATTGAGGGAATTTTCAAAATTTGTACAACTATCTACATAATTAAAAGTCATGCTTCAATTTGCATCTGTTGTACAGGGGAACTGTGCATCACACATACAAAGTGCATGTGACTGGCTCAAATAATTACTGTGTTAAGTTAACCATGCTGATTTGTTCAAATATAAACTGATAAGATAATATATCAATCACGAATCACCATACCGACACTAATGAACCAAATCAGTCAATTTTTTCCAAAGCTGCCAATCAGGATCCTGCAATTCAGGAAAATGAACAAATTATATTGCTCAATTTTTTTCATTTCTTTCAGATATTGTCACGTTTTCTCAGCTACCTGACTATATAAAAGGTAAAAAAATACAAATTCTAACATACTACATAGACAGTGTCAGCTTAGCTCAGTTGGTAGCATGGTCACATTCTGAGTTCAAGTTCAATCCAGGACATCAGCATGTAATCTAGGTTGACACGTTCAGTGCAATATTAAGGGAGTGTTGCACTGTTTTGAGGTACCATTAAACTGGGGTCAAGAACGAGGGGCCATTGATTCAAGATTAAATGTAAGAGATTTTGAATTGAGGGCAGGAGAAACTTCTTCACACAGAGTTAAGACCTTGTTTATTTTCAAAAATACCTCACCTGTAAAAATAAAAGTCTACTGTCAGGGTTGAGTTTTGCTCCCTTCCTGGAGCTTGCACTCCTCAGTCACACGTTCCTTTCCAATATATTTTGGAGCTCCATGCATGCAGCTGCAGAAGCATAAATAGCCCAACATTCTCCCAAACATTTGCAATGTTTTCAATGCTCCAGCTGTTAAGATGTCTACTTTCTGACTACCACTATCCCTGGTCTAGTGCAGCAATTTACTACCTTCCCTCTGTGATCATAGCAGCTGAAACAGTTAAGTCCAAAAGCAACCCTCTGTGCTGCTGGTGGAGCCACTCACTGTGCTCAGCTGTTACAATGTATTTCACCAACCTACTCCCCAATCCCAAACTCGCCTATCCATGGAGTACTGAAGACGTCAAAACCCAACCCCTTTATTTAATAATCCCAGACCACATCCTAATGAATGAAAGAGAAATAAACAGAAGGACGCAGTAAGCAACATAAAGAATCAGAAAGCAGAAAAGGACAAGAAAGGCAACTGCAACAGAGAGAATTTTGTACTTACTTATTTTGCTCAAGGATTGTGGCACAGGAGATCAAAGGTAAATACGTTGCAGGTTATACGGTATAGCATCCCCAATGTTATAGAACACCTTCAATGTGTCCTCCAACGCACCATGAGCAAGAGATATTAACTTGTGTATGTGCTGAAATCTTTGGAATTATTTTTCATAGTTTTGCTTTTAAAAAGAGCACAAAAACACACAATACATGGCATTTCTTAACAGTTTACCCAAAACTCAACCACTAAGCAGCATTGGGAATTGAACTAACAAGCCTAAAGGGTATTTTTCAGCACTGCACTAAATCCCATTATTTACCTTCCTTATGCTAAGTTATGTGGTTTTTTTTTAATGTGTTGCCAGTTTTCTGTGTGGAAACAGCCTTGTGTACACAAGTACATAAAACCTGGCAATACGGATAAGGGAAGAAAGAAGACTAGGAAAAGTTAATGGGACTAATAGTAGCAAAGTTACCAAGCCCAGAAAGTATACTCCCCAGAAATACAGAAGTAACTGAGAAGAAGAAAACATAGAAATACACAGAAGTTACAGCATAGAAACAGGTCATTTGGCCCCATCAGTTCAAGTTGGTGTTTAACCTCCAAGTGAGCAAATAATCCTAATTTACCCACCCTGTTCCTATATACTTTCTTTCCTTTCTTTTCCCCATCCACCTATCCAATCTAATCTTCAATTTTTATGTCGTTTCTGTCTCGACCACTAACTCTAAGTGAATTCCTCATCCTCACAAGTCGGTGTAAAGAAATTTATCCTGCCCTTTGTTGCAAATCTCTTATACTTAATCCTGAATCTGCAGCCCACTGATCTAGACTCAACTACTGGAAACAATGCTCCTATCTATCCTGTCCCATCCTTTTATAATTTCAAACATTTCTATCATATTGATCTGTAATCTGCATTGTTCTAATGCAGAAGACCCAATTTTTCAAGTCTTCATATTTGTATTTCCTCATATACCCTCTCTAAAGCCTCAATATCCTTCCTTTAGTGTGTAGTACAATACTGCACAGTACTTTAACGAAGGTGCTATTAAGCTTTTATATAGACTCACCATTACCTCTTAGTTTTTATATTCTATACCTCATAACACCTAGAATTCCATTAGCTTTTTTTGTGGCCTTATTAACTGGAGGTGCTGCCATTAATGTCCTGTGAACCTGTACCCCAAATCTCTCTGCTCTTCCACAGCACTGAGCCTACTTCCATTCACAGTATAATTACTGCTGCTACTTTTATTTACTAAAATGCATCACCTCACACTTCCCGACACTGGATACTGCATTGGCCATTCTCCGGTGCTCTAGTACAGATCCACACTCAACACAGCCCTCAAATATAATTTCTATGGTATTATCAATGTCCTCTTCCTCAGGATCCTAGGAAGTATCTTCTTGGGTCCTGGAATTTTGTCTTCCTTTAACCTAACTAATTATCTGAAATTTTCCTTTTATTCATGATTTTCCAATTAGTAATACTTCTAGTTCATAATATGGGATGAAGTTAGCAAACACTTAGAAAGGGACAGCTAATCAGCAAAGATTTGTAATGGCCAAGTTATGCTTGCTAATTTAATTGAGTTCTTTTTCCAAGGAAATCAGCATGTGCATAAGGCCATGTGATGTTGTAGTATGAATGGAGCTATTTGATAAGGTGCCACATAAGAAACGTGCACAAAGATTGAAGCACGATATATTAGAGGGAATATTGCTGCATGGACAGAGAGATAGCTATGAGACAGAATGCAAAGTAAAATGGTTTTTAGACTGACAGGATATGGGAGTAGTAAGTGTCCCAGGGATTTGTCCATATATATATATATATATATATAAATAAATGAATTAGACATAGGCATAAGGAATTATACTGAAATTCACTGATAATACCAAACTGGGGGCATAGCCAAATGTGAAGAAGAATGCAGGAGATTGTAGAAGGGCAAAGGCAGGTTGGCAAAGTAGGCAGATAGGTGGCAGGTAGAGTTAAATATAGAGAAATACATTTGGAGAAGTATACCATAAACAATAAGACTGAATACAGCAGAGAAAGAAGAGAGATCAAGCAGTAGAGATATATAGATATTTAAAGATAGGAGTACTGAGTGAAAAGACAAATGGGGTTCTTGGTTTTATATATGGGTATGTGATGTTGAATTTGTACAAGACGTTGTTGAAGCCATAGTTGGTGTATCGTGTAGCACTCTTGGCACCCCATTTATAGGAATGGTACGGGAGACACGGAAAGGATACAGCAAAGATTCACTAGAATTATATCTCAATGCTTATAGTTATAAAGAAGGGTGAAAAAATGGGTGCTTTTTTCACTGGAACAGAGAAGATCAAGAAGGAATCTAATAGAGGTTTCATACATTTAAGGCCTTGAGAGGATAGTGAAAAATTGTTTCTACTAATTGGTGGATCTATAGACACAGAATTATCACTAGATATTTTTTCACATACTTTAGTTATAATGTGTATCGCTTTACCACAGACAGCTATGAAGACAGCTGCTAATTGAAAAGGAAATTGGGTAAGTACCTGAAACTGAAAAATATAAAAGGATACAGGGAAAGAGAGGGAAACGGGTTTAGATTCGATTGCTCCAGTTGAAGCCCTAGGACTGGCACAATGGGCCTCCTGTGCTGCAATTTCAATGATTTCTGGCCAGCAAATACTGAAATCATTTATAACTAAGGACCCTGCACTATAAGCAGTAGTTGACTGCTAGCCATCATTGTGCAGAACTGCGGAAATACAGAACCAATGTTACCAGATGAGACAGTAAATTAGGTTGATAGCTTAGATTAGTTTTGATAGTGGTGAGGACAGCACAAAAACTACTTTACACTAAAAATATTTCAGGCATTAACTGAAAAATTAATGCCAAAAAACTACACTTTTGCAGCATGTGATCTTACTGTCAGTAATATTATAGTACCTACTTACACAAGCCTCTAGAGATATCTGCACTTCCAAATTTTTAAAAAAAGCACAATACACATAAGGGAAATTAAAAACCTGAACAACCAGGAATATTATTTGATTTCTCCCCAACATTGCCAGACCAACACTTTGGAATGGTAAGTTCAAGCAGCTAAATAATGCCATTCTGCATCTGGTCTACCAGCACCACAGTAAGATACACTTGTTAAATAATGGTAATTCACAAATTGTTTAGATAATGGATGCTGCTTAAAAGACTCCAAAGATTGTCACAAATATAGTATATTTCTCCATTAGTCAGAAATGTAGTTTGCAGCAGCTGCAATTTATAATTCAAAACTGAGAGCCATGATTTTGGAACTCTTGAAGCCTGACAAAGGTTTTCAACAAAGCATCAAATGGATGATTGCAATAGTAATGCTCTCAGGATTAATGAATCAAATATTCTGCTCATTTTCAAATGTTCCAAAATCACAAGAATTAAAAAGTAAGCACATAGAAGTACTTTCAATTTGGTTAACACTTCAAAGGAATTATTTTGTTGGAGATTTCTACATTTTTAGCTTTCCCCATCCAAATGAAGACCCACCATTTCAGACACCTACACTCAGTTAGGAGCCGTCCTGATGATATCAGCCATGAGATTGTCAGTGAGCTACTCCACTGAAAATCTAAAGATTAGAATCCTTTCTGGTCCTGGATAGTGAGAGCTGTCCAAGTCAAGACAATTCAGTATCAATAAGTAACTGAATTTTCTGAACTTGGACAGAATACCAATCTGTTGGATTTCAATCAAACGAATCATTGGCAGTAATGTAGTTTGTGCTGTTGAACAGCTCCCTGTGGAGCAAAGATACCCAAAAACATCTGGGGCCCGATATTACCAGGGCGGCGGGTTCGCGGGGGGGCGATTGGGCACATGGCTAACATGCCCGGTGAAATCAGTCTGCCCCGAACGCAATCGCAGGCTAATTGGCTCCACTTACCTCTTGTTCCGGGTTCCCCGCTGCTGAGCTGCGCAGCGGGCGGACTGTGCATGCGCAGTAAGGTCTGCCAGCTGGAGGAGCTCTATTTAAAGGGGCAGTCCTCCACTGACTGATGCTGCAACAAATAGGAAAAAGTACAGCATGGAGCAGCCCAGGGGGAAGGCTGCTCCCAGGTTTAATGATGCCTCACTCCAGGTATCATTGGATGGGGTGAGGAGGAGGGGGAGGACAGAGATCTTCTCCCCGGCGGGCAGGAGGATGCGGCCTGCCTCTGCCACCAAGAAGGCCTGGCTCAAGGTGGCAGAGGAGGTCACCCGCACCACCAAATTATCACCCACCTGCATACAGTGCAGGAGGCGCTGCAATGACCTAAGTAGATCAGCCAAAGTGAGTACACTTACTCATTCCCCTGCACTCCGTCTGCCACATCACCGCCCGCACCCCACATCTCTTTCTGCACTGTCAACTAAACTCTGTCACATCACACCTCATCCTCATCTTACCTGCACTTACTCACCTCGCCAGTACTCATCCCGTCACTACCACTCAACCCAATCCTCATACAATCTCATGGCTCTATCTCATACTCACCCTCTCATGCATCTCTTTCACAGTCAGCCTCACTCAACCTGCCACTACCTGTGCTGCAGCCACAGGGCATGCATCACATATGTGCAGTAGGAAGCGTAAGGCAAACGTGTCGTGAGCATGAAGGGGATGCACAAGGGTGTTTGAGGGTTTGTCATGGTTTTTACTTATATTTAATTTCTGACCAACTCACATCACATATTATATTGGCACCACTACTGCCACGTCTTTGCGAATCTTGTCTGGTTTGTGCAATAATGCCCTTTCCTAATGATCACAATGAAGACCCACACCTGATGCCACCCATTGTGTCACTGCAGAGTGGGTGTAGGTATATTTGCAGGGCTCTTTTGTGCAGACGACTGAGAGACGTTGGCGATGTCCCCGGTGGCACCCTGGAAGGATGCAGAGGAGAAGTTGTTGAGGGCAGTGGTGACGTTGACAGCGACAGGTAAGAAGATGGTACTCGGGCCAGCCGGGAGCAGCTCGGCATGAAGGAGGCTGCAGATGTCCACGACTACATGTTGAGTGACTCTGAGCCTCCGTGTGCACTGCTGCTCAGAGAGGTCCAGGAAGCTGAGCCTCTGTCTGTGGACCCTGTGGCGAGGGTAGTGCCCTCTGTGACGCATCTATCTCTGTGGTTGCCCTCCCTCCTGCTGTGCAGGTGGATCTGTCACAGCACTGTGTTGTGGAGCTGCATGTGTCAGAGGTGGACGGCGTGGCCGGCGAGGCTGGTGCTGTTGTTCGCCCTCCGAGGAGGTCATGACTGCAGCTACGGCGGCCCCCATCCGGAAGATACACATCTGAGGGGGTCCGCAAGGTAGGTACATGCGTCTGGACACCGGGGTAAGTGTGCAAGTTGGTGAATATTGTTAGGAGGAGGGTGGTGGAGGCCAAACTTTGTCCCAAGTGACAGAGTGGCCTCCTGCAATGAGTGAGGATCTCCCCCCCCACCCCACCTGTCAAATGGACCTTTGCAGCTGCCACAGGCTGATGGCTGCAACACGTCCATTTGAACTGGGAGTGTTTCCCCCAGTACGGAAACAGTCCCAGTTGTTTGTAAAATCCCAACCCTCCTAAAATATCTCGTTAATCAGGTCTGTAAACGACCTGAAATACCAAAATAAATAGCTTAAGTGGCACCCCGCCGGCTTTAATTGCCGGCGGGAGTCCCACATGCGGGGGCTGCGCACGCACGTCAGCGCGTCTGTGGGAAACCCGGAAGTGGGCGGGTTGGAGCCGGGCTCCCGACCCGCCCCGGGAATCCCCGATTTTTGGAGCCCCCCCCGCCAGGAACGCACCCGATCGCGGGTGCTAAAATCATGCCCCTGGTCTTCATGACAAGAAGAGCATGAATGATAAAGATTTCCTGCAATATGATTTTACACCACCTAGCTGGAATATTGAGACTGTATAGTAAAAGCATCCCATCCCCCACATTTACCTCCTTTCATAAAATAAAAGATATTTTGTACAAGTTAAAAGATATAAAATGGAAGATAAGCTGATGGAAAGGATGTGTATGCAAGGAAATAGTTACCCCCTCTGCCACTTCAAATCTTTTTTCTTCCCATACACCCCATTTTCTAGTTATTTTTCCCTTGTTAAGGCATACCCATGTTCCCTAGGTGACAATATGGGCAGGCAACCTGCTCTTTCACAATGCTACTCTCTAACCAGATGTTACAACAGCTTGAAGTGACCCCCCTCTCTCTCTCTCCCTCCCTCTCTGTGTGAAAACATCTAGCTTCCTCTAAATAGTTTAGTCCAAAATGGAAATTCACAAGGGTAATGAATCTGCATCCCACCACTGCACAGTGCAGCACAATGTGTAGTGCTAAGATAAAAGAAAATGCCATTGCCCATCACAGCGTATTAGCCATTCTGGATTTATTTGTAATGATCATAAACATTATTTCCCCCCCCCCCCCCAACCCCCTCAATTATCTTCCCTCTTCTCTTGAAGGTGACGACTCTTGCAGGGCTATATTTCTACAGGCACCAGTAGTCCTCTAGCACCTCATTTAAGTGGCCATTCCTCGTGTGTGAGGCCAGACAGGATAAGTAACTATGTAACCAAGTATCACAGTGAATTCAACGCTGTTCTCATCCATCATCCATGTACCAGAAAAAGTCACTAGCTAGCAATCAGAAGTGGGAACCCTAACTTATTTTTTCCCTTCATAGTCCACGGGCACTGAAGCCAATTGCAGCTACCCAACTGCTGCCCTGGCCACCTAACTTTGCAATGAATAAAACCTGGGGCCTTCTGGTATGTGATCTAGTGCTACACTGGGTGGTGTCTTCCACCCAAACAAACGGAAGAGCATATTTTATTCTATGAATCTACAGTGTTGAGATACTGCTACTAATTTATACCAGTACCATTTTCCATTGATTTTCTAAAAAATTGTATGCTTTCAGAAAATGTGAAACACGAACAGGTTTAAAATCAAACTGACAAAACTAATTGTACTTCGCATGGGATACAACAAAATAGGAGCAGTGGTTGAGTGAGAAATAAACCAGATTGGTGGCAGACTTCAAAACCCACAGGACTGTAGGACGAGCAAGTTATGTAATTTGCAAATCACCATTTCATTTTTATAACGTATTGAATTATACGTGCAATCTTTCTATTTGGTCACTCCATCCTTGAAAAGTTTATTGTGCATAAAAATATAGGGACATTGAATAATAGAAATCTTTCAGATGAAGCGACTATGTAATAATATAAGAAGCATAAGAAATAGGAGTAGGCCATACAGTCCCTTGAGCATGCTCCGCCATTCAATTCAGGCTGATTTACTTCAACTCCACTTTTCTGCCCTATCCCCATATCCCTTAATTCCCTTGGTGTCCAAAAATCTATCAATCTCAATCTTGAATATATTCAATAACTGAGCATCCACAGTCCTCTGGGGTAGAGAATTCCAAAGATTCACAACCCTCTGAGTGAAGAAATTTTTCCTCATCTCAGTCCTAAATGGCCAGCCTCTTATCTTGAGACGATAACTTTAGTTCTGGACTCTCCAGCCAGGGGGAAACAGCCTCTCAGCATCTACCCTGTCAAGTCCCCTCAGAATTTTATACGTTTCAATGAGATCACCTCTCATTCTTCTAAACTCCAGAGAATATAGACCCATTCTATTCAATCTCTCCTCATAGAACAACCCTCTCATCCCAGGAATCAATCTAGTGAAACTTCGCTGCACCCCCCAAGTATATCCTTCCTTAGGTAAGGAGACCAAGACTGTACACAGTATTCCAGATGCGGTCTCACCAGAGCCGTACGTAATTGCAGCAAGACCTCCTTACTCTTATAATCCAACTCCCTTGCAATAAAGGCTAACATACCATTTGCCTTCCTAATTGCTTGTTGTACCTGCATGTTAACTTTCTGTAATTCGTGTACAAGGACACCCAAATCCCTCTGAACACCAATCTTTCTTCGTCTCTCACCTTTTTAAAAAATATACAGCTTTTCTATTCTTCCTAACGAAGTGGATAATTTCACATTTCCCCACATTTTACTCCATCTGCCACCTCCTTGCCCACTCACTTAACCTGTCTATATCACTCTGCAGCCCCTTTGCATCCTCCTCACAGTTTACTTTTCCACCTAGCTTTGTATCGTCAGCAAATTTGGATACATTACACTTGGTTCCCTCATCTAAGTCATTGGTATACATTGTAAACAGCTGAGGCCCAAGCACTGATCCTTGTGGCACCCCACTAGTTACAACCTGCCAACCTGAAAATGACCCGTTTATTCCTTCTCTCTGTTTTCTGTCCGTTAACCAATCCTCAATCCATGCTAATATATTACCCACAATTCCATGAGCCCTAATCTTGTGTAACAACTTATCAAATGCCTTTTGAAAATCCAAATATCCTTCAGTCACTGGGTCTCCCTCATCTACCCTTCTCGTTACACCCTCAAAAAACTCTGACAGATTGGTCAAACACGATTTCCCTTTCATAAAACTGTGCTGACTCTGCCTAATCATATGATTTTCAAAGTGCCCTGTTACTACGTCCTTAATAATAGATTCTACTACCAATGTCAAGTTAACTGGCGTATAGTTCCCTGTTTTCTCTCTCCCTCTTCTTAAATAGCAGGGTTATATTTGCTTTCTTCTAATCCACAGGGACCGTTCTAGAATCTAGGGAATTCTGGAAGATCAAAACCAATGCATCCATCATCTCTGCAGCCACCTCTTTTAAAACCCGAGGATGTAAGCCATCAGGTCCGTGGGATTTGTTGACTTTTAGTCGCATTAATTTCTCCAGTACTTTTTCTTTACTAATCTTAATTACTTTAAGTTCCTCACTCTCATTAGATCCTTGGTTCCCCACTACTTCCGGTATGTTTTTTGTGTCTTCTACTGTGAAGACAGATACAAAATATTTGTTTGACATCTCTGCCATTTCCTTATTCCCCATTATAATTTCTCCTGTTTCTGCCTCTAAGGGACCCACGTTTACTTTCGCTAATCTCTTCCTTTTTACATACTTGTAGAAGCTCTTACAATCTGTTTTTATATTTCTTGCTAGTTTATTCTCATATTCAATTTTCTCCCTCTATCAATTACTTAGTCATCCTTTGCTGATTTCTAAAACCTTCCCAATCCTCAGGCTTACTAGTTTTTTTGGCAACATTGTAAGCATCTTCTTTTAATCTAACACTATCCTTAAATTCTCTAGTTAGCCACGGTTGGATCACTTTTCCCGTGGACTTTTTATTCCTCAAGAGAATGCATATTCATGGAGAACGATGAATTATTTCTTTAAATGTTTGCCATTGCATGTCTACCAACATATCTTTTAATCTAATTTCCCAATCTACCTTAGCCAACTCGCCCCTCATAACTACGTAATTGGCTTTGTTTAAATTTAGGATCCTAGAATCGGACTTAACTTACCACTCTCAAACTCAATATGAAATTCTATCATATTATGATCACTCTCCTCCAAAGGATCCTTAATTATGAGATTACTAATTAATCATCTCATCACACAATACTAGATCAAGAATAGTCTGTTCCCTAGTTGATTCCTCGACATACTGTTCTAGAAAACGGTCTTGAATGCATTCCATGAACTCATCCTCCATACTAATTTTGCCAATTTGGTTTGCCCAGTCTATAAGAAGATTAAAGCCCCCCACGATTATTGCATTACCCTTATTACATGCTCCTCTAATTTCCTGATTTATACTCAACACAATTACTGTTAGGGGGCCTATAAACTACTCCCGCCAGTGTTTTCTGCTCCTTGTTATTTCTTAGCTCCAACCATACTGAGTCTACATTCTAATTTTCTGAGCTAAAATCCTTTTTCACTACTACCTTTATCTCATCCTTTATCAGGGCTACCCCCCTCCTTTTCCATTTTGCCTATCTTTTCTAAAAGTCAAGTACCTTGTGGTGGCAAACATGTGGTCGCAGAGATATGGAAAAGATGATTGTGACGAAAAAGGCTAGTAGTGATCGGAAAGAAGCAAATTCAGGGAAGGAAGCTGCCAGATGGGCTAGCAGTCAGCCCAGCATTCAAGTGAGATACCCAAAGACTGACTTCATGGTCCAGCTGAGGGGATCCCAAACTAAGGGGGGGGGGGAGCAAGGAGGGCGCGGCCATAGCACACTACTTATTTGGTGGTGCTGGTGTCTCCTCAACTTTCAGACTCTGCTCTCTAAGACTCAGGCATCCCCTGCAAACAGTTCCAACTTACAGATATTTTCAACATTCTTCAGTTTAAATGTGTTTTATGCAGTTAAAAAAGTTGTTTGCCTTCTGGTCAGTACATCTGTGCAGCACAAATTTCTTCATGGAAGTGTTCTTGAACCCTGGGGTCCCCACTGTCAGAGAGAAATAAATAAATAGCAGCAAGTCAGTGGTGCCCCCCCAACTCTGCTTCAAAAATCTGTTTGAAGGTTCTTTCCCCCAAGTGCTGTAGCTCTGTGGAACATAATTTTTTTTGTTCTCATATCAAAGTCCTCATGAGCCCTCGAGTCCCCACGATGTTGAGAGTGAATAAACAGCCCTCTTTTAAAAACTTGTCTTGGCCTCAATAATGACTTTATTGCCCTGTGCTCTGCACCTTGCTGAGAAAGTTTGTTTATCTTGTCTTGCTTGGATTTTGTATTGCTGCTAGCTTAGTCTAATCTTAAATTAACAAAATAATTATATCCGTACTCATGGAACTTCGATGTTTGCACAACATAAATTAAACATATTTAGCCTCCTCCAAAGCAACCCAATGATTCATTACTCCCTGTTTCACCTCCAAACCTAACCATACATCCATTCTATTTCGTCTGCAGAGGCTTGTTCATCCTGCAACTGGTTCGCATACCCTACCTGAAGAAAGGCGAGGCCCACAGTTTTCCATTCAATGAAGTTGCTTATACAGTCAATAGCGACTGGGAAATTCCTCTGATCTGCTCCTGCTTCGCTAGTGTTACTTCGCCGGAGGTTTAGCGGAAACCCTCTTTATCCTCTGCACTTCCGGTGAAGTGGGAGCAGATCAAAGGAATTTCCTAGCCTGTGAGCTCTGAAATATGATTAGACTTGATATTAAAACCCAAAAGTGTAAGGGAGCAGAAATAAAGCAGCTGAAGTGACAAAATTGCTGAAGTATTCTGGGCTACCAGCTATATCTACACTAACATTAATTGTGGAAAAATATTGTTACTTAGAAAGAGGGAGAACATAAATCTTTGAAGTGGGGTTCAACTAAAGAAGTTTGGGAAACTCTGGTCTAACTTAATGGAAATGTACCTGCACTACAACAGCGAGAAGCTGGTCCCAAGACAATGAGAACAGTGCAGGAGAAATAACCCAGTCACCTAAAGCCTAAGAAATTCAACATAGTTTGTTGAAATCTACTGAATAATCTGACACACATAATGGTTTTCCTATCGATAATACAAAGTAGATCGTCAATAAGCTATGGAAGCATTAAATGCTAACTTACAGGAATTTTGGGACGGGACAAAGTGCAAGAAAATCAAAAAGTTGGTATGCAGGTGCAGCAGGTGATCAAGAAAGCCAACGGAATGTTGGCTTTTATTGCTAGGGGGATAGAATATAAAAACAGGGAGGTATTGCTGCAGTTATATAAGGTATTGGTGAGACCGCACCTGGAATACTGCATATATTTTTGGTGTCCACACTTAAGAAAAGACATACTTGCTCTCGAGGCAGTACAAAGAAGGTTCACTCGGTTAATCCCGGGGATGAGGGGGTGGACATATGAGGAGAGGTTGAGTAGATTGGGACTCTACTCATTGGAGTTCAGAGGAATGAGAGGCGATCTTATTGAAACATATAAGATTGTGAAGGGGCTTGATCGGGTTGATGCGGTAAGGATGTTCCCAAGGATGGGTGAAACTGGAACTAGGGGGCATAATCTTAGAATAAGGGGCTGCTCTTTCAAAACTGAGATGAGGAGAAACTTCTTCACTCAGAGGGTAGATCTGTGGAATTTGCTGCCCCAGGAAGCTGTGGAAGCTACATCATTAGATAAATTTAAAACAGAAATCGACAGTTTCCTAGAAGTAAAGGGAATTAGGGGTTATGGGGAGCGGGCAGGAAATTGGACATGAAGCTGAGTTCGGATCAGTCAATGCCCTGTGGGTGGCGGAGAGGGCCCAGGGGCTGTGTGGCCAGGTCCTGCTCCTACTTCTTGTGTTCTTTAGATTTGTGGTTGGGATCAGATCAGCCATGATCTTATTGAATGGCGGAGCAGGCTCGAGGGGCCGATTGGCCTACTCCTGCTCCTATTTCTTCTGTTCTTAAACACATGATTTTGCTACAATTACTTTATTCTGTTACACACTTACAAGTTTTCCCAACAACTTCACAGGGGTACCGAGGTACCTTTAAACTTTATGAACTATCATATTTATAAAATGGAGTGGAGCTGCTGGATATTTTAAAAATGGATCTTTTTACTTCTCTTGCTCAATGCTCAACTCTACGTCAATATTTTATTGACCCATATGGTTAACTGCCATAATGTGAATACTTTGTCTTGCAAGCTAACGTAGGCAATGCAGGCCGGTCACAACACCTGCAGCCAACTATGAGTGTAAAACCATTTTGAGGTTAAAAAACACACTACTATACTATTTGTAAATAACCACTCACTGGCCACCATAGAATCTTATTCACATAACTTTGAAACATTCAACACAATTTTGTCTTTTAACTTAATTTAGTATTTACATTGCAATCTACAGAGACAAAAATCATATTAGCTAACATATATGCCGCACTTTTTAAAGTAAAACAAAAATCGTTTCAGTTGGATTGCAGCCTATATTTGTGAGGTAACTCCCCTCCCTAATGGGACACCGATCCTACTGAACACTTCAAACCATATGGTTAAATACACCTTTTAGTATACTCTGAATACTATAAATTAAGGAATGTTACTATTTTGCTCTGCACCAGAAAAAGTACAGAAAATGCAGTTGCCCTCATGGCTTAATGGACAGGTGAACTACAGTAACTACTGAAACATTAAGGCCCCCCAATTCAATCCATGATCTGTGCTAGATTATCTTATCTAAGTGAGCTGGTTATGGAGTACGAGAATTAGCTTCAACATGCCTGGAATAGGGAGGGGGGGATAACTCTTGCCCTCCCTACATTGCTGGACGTGCATATATGGAGTTAATGAGAATATAGCTGGTTCATCAGTAACATCTCCACAGCTTAGCAGCCTGCAGACATTCACTGCATTTATGAAGACTGGCATACTGAATATTGAAGAGCCACTGCCACCAACAAAACCACAGGTTAAGACCTCACCTTAATACGGTTAAGTTTCATCATGATAAAGATAACGAGAGAAAAATGTTTCCTTTTCAAGTATATATCCAATTCTCTTTTGAAAGATTGTGAAACTCAAACTAGCAGGATTTACACTACAACTTGTTTCATATTGGATTCACCTTATCCCATACAACCACAGAATATATAAATATAATATAAATAGGGCTCAAAATGTCAAAAACCCCACAAATACTGTACTCACATTTCCAGTTTGGAAATAGTTAGAATAGTTGCATTTATCACATTGAAATATCTCAAAGCACTTCACTCAATTTGTTTTTGAAGTACAGTGACCATTAGGCAAATTTGGGGAAATTGTTG
This sequence comes from Heptranchias perlo, assembly GCF_035084215.1. NCBI lineage: Eukaryota > Metazoa > Chordata > Chondrichthyes > Hexanchiformes > Hexanchidae > Heptranchias > Heptranchias perlo. The sequence goes on along the minus strand of NC_090332.1, from coordinate 50,008,120 downwards.
ATACATATCCCCTTTCTTGCAGATAGTGTTTGCTATTAGTTCATAAATTAACAATATGAAACTTCTTCTCTGGTGTTACATCAAGTTTTTTCAATAAAATATTACAAAAGCTTTTTTTAAAATAAGGAAAACAAACTGGATAGAAGTGGGGGTGGGGGAGAGCAATGTTTGCTGGAGATACTAACAAGCTAGTTTCCATATACATCATG